>NC_000081.6:3250000-3550000 GCF_000001635.26 Mus musculus
AGTATAGTGTAGTGTATAGCAGTAGTAGATTTGTTGTAACAGATACCTTGTGGCCCACAAAGACAGAACTATTTGCTATTTACCCTTTACAGAAAAAAAATGCAAACCGGTTTTAATGGATTCAAGTATTCTTTATCTTTCTCCCTTTAGAGTTAAAGATTGTAATCTTGTTCCAATAATAGGTAACTTAGATTAAAAATCATACTCTGAGTTAAAATTAATATGCTTACTTTTAAAAGAGAAAATGAATTTGTTAAATGTATTTTTTGCATGTGAGCTCATGGTGTGTGTTTGTGTGTACTTTCTCTATGTGTGCATGGATGTGTATGTGGGTGCGTGTGCTTATGTGTGCACTTCATGACCTGCTAACAAAGGTCAGAGAATAAGTATAGGAGCTAGTTCTCTTCTTCCACCACGCATAGTCTGAGTGTGAACTCAGCTGTCAAGCTCAGTGGTAGGTGCCTTTACCCATAACATTATCCCTACCTTTTTTTTTCTTGGACAAAACAATTATTTCAGGATCTTCCGGTCTTAATCACCTTCCATAACTTCTAGTGTTTTAGTTTTATTTCACATAAATTTCTCTCTCCAGAAGCAAATAGCCAATGTGTATTTGCCCATCTAACACATTCTTTGATTTGTGCAGATTTGTATGTCCTACTCATTCTTTTTAAGCTTAATTGCTTATTTCTAATGCACATCTCTGCGCAGGTCTTTCAAAGACCATTTTGGGTGGTATGCTAATCATCATATGTGGCATATGTGTAGAAACAGCTAGTCTGTGTTCCTCAGGCCAGCCTGGAAATAGAAATAGCAATCCTCTTGCCTCACCCCTGGCTTCTCGACTTCTGTCATAAGAGGCAGACTCTACTAAGTTGGGCTTATCTCTCTTCCTGAATTATAATTTAGCAGACACTTTTCTTCAATATTTTTCTATTATTTTTGGGGTTCTTTTCCTTGTGAGAGTTCTGCACTTTTCAAAATGAGTGCACAAAGATTGAATTGCCTTTTAAGTAACTAGCAAAAGGCATTGTTTTACTGATTTGTTCCAGAGACTCCAAAGTACAGATTTTGAGCATAACTTCCTGTACTTTAGAAGCATGTGATGCTAGTCTGCAAACATGAGCAAATCTTAGAACGCTCCATTATTTATTTATTGCACAATCACAGACTCACATCCTGGTGAATGTTAATATTTTCTGGGAGTAACAACAGACTAGGGAACAGATAACAGCTATAAAGGGCCCACAGAAACCCACAGAGCAGGAGCCTGACTTCTTTGCAACAGAACTGGTTGAGATGAAGGTCTCTGTTGGTAATAACTTTGCCTGGGAGTGGCAGAGCTGGCCAACCATGTTCTCCATGGCTGCTTCTCTTTGTGTCTCATAACTCTTCTCACAGTCATCTGAAGCTCGCCACCATCCTCAAATCAGATTCCTGAGAAGTTACAGGTTTAGCCAATGAGCCTCTAACCCCTGTGTGCTATCTGCCTCAGACTGCTACCTCTGCTGTGAACATACTGGCCCACAAAGATGGTCCTTGACTTCTGCTAGGTGATCTCACTACTCCAGGGCTGAGAGTGGTGCTTCTCTGTGCTCACACCGCTTATGCAAGTAGCATGATTTATGTGTGAAACATAGTTTACACTTTATTTTATTTCAAGGAATCTGGGAATTTGGCACATACCAATCAGAGAGCAGTTGTGGCCAGCCCTAAACAAAAATGCTAAATGTCTCCACTGGGGAATATCACACATATTAGTGGTATTTTATTTTATTTTATTGTCATTAGAGAAAACAGCACTCTTGAGTAGTTCCTCCCCAAAGGAGAGGTCTGAATTGATTTCCCTCCACAGAGCTTGAGCCAGCAGCTTCCTTTAGAAAGAGTTTGTTGGCTTGGAAGGGATCCATCTAGGACAGGGTGCATTTCCTAATTCAAAGATGAATTTTCATACTGAAACAAATAACTTGGTAACTTCATTGAGCATATAAGCAATGTTCTTAGAAAAAATGTCATTTTGGCATTTTTATTAGAGCCATATTCACAAATGCTGAAATGTATGTAACTAACTGAAACAATATTTTGCTATTAACCTGCTTTTTGAATATATGAATTCAGTATAAAATAAATAGTCACATCTGTTTCTTGGGGTTATTCAATAATCCATGTTCAATTGAATTCTGATCATAGAGGCTCTGTTAAAAAAAGAAAAGTTGGTCGGTAAGAAAGTTGTAATAAGCTAGCTTGTAGTGTTATATGTGTTTCTCTTTTCCTAATTTCACAGCCAAGTGACCCTTTGGGGATGGGGTGAGGGTGTTTTCTATGTCTCCCTGTCTTTGGCTCCCTTGCATTCTGCAGTGAAATGCTCTCAGACAGCAACTGCACAAGCCCTCCCAGCTCTCTGCAGAATTCTGTCTGGCAGATTTCTGTGCTACACCCTGCTCATAGTGGATGCCTGACAACTATTTAAGGTGACCAGACACAATGACAGCACTACTAGAAGAAATAGCTGCTGTAAACAGGTGAGAGACTATAACCCTCCCTGCCACGTGTCTTTCTATACAGTCCAGGCCTCTTCTTCACATGCCATTAGATAATAACAGTTGCTTTCCATATGGAAGAAGCTTTCTCCTGCAGGCCTCTGGGAAGCATCCAGATGTCCTATTAAAATGCAGATTTTTCTCATACCTTTGGGGTTTGAAATAGCCATCACCACCCTTAGCCCTACTGTGTGGTATGGCTTCCTTCCGTTGCTTTTGCACACTTGGAGGTAAATGGATGTAACTGTGTAGTTTTAAAGCATCATCCTTCAGCACCTTATTTATTTATTTATTTATCCCCTCCCTACCCCATGTATTAGGTGCTAACTCGAGGGTTTCTTTTTCTTCCTTCAGAACTTGCTCTGGAAAAGGACCAGAACTCTTTCATCCTAAGAACTTCAGATTGAAAATCTCCAACAAGTTCCTGCATTTTAGAGAAAGCTCAATGAGCAAAGCTTTTGAAGGTAGAGGCTGCTTTTTGGTGGTAGTGATGGTGCAGGAGGCTTCTGGATACTGGCTTTCTGGTCATCTTGGTACCTTACTGGAGTATCCTGTCAGCTTATCTCATGCATTCAGCCTGTCTGGGACTCAGATGTGTGGGCTCAGGGTATGGATGATCCTTAGACATAAGCATTCAAGGAGAGCAAAACCTCAACTCTATTCTAGTAGCCAAAGCATTTTATTTTATAATCTCATGTTTTTCTTTCCACATGTCAACCAGTGCATCTGGCAGAGTCAGCAAGAGCCTTAAATTTGGCAACACCTTAAGTATGAACAAGAATTCTCAGGCTTGACTCTGCTTTTGCAAGTGTTCTAAAACAGAAGAAAGGGTCATAAACTTACGTGAAATCATACACTAAGAACCTAAAGAAAAGAAAAGATTGTTCAAATCAAACACTGTAAGACCAGAAGAATTTTTATGTGTGAGTTACTTTTATTTTTAGAAATAGAATATAATAGATAACTAACAGAAAGACCATGCCAAACATTCTGCAAAGCAATGTGCAGAATGACCTCATTGTGTTAAAACACAGGATGGATAAGTATACTTGGATTAATCATTGCTTTCCTGTGCATTTCCTGTGTCAGATGTTTTGCTAATTTTTTTTTTTACATACAGTGCTTTATATGCACAACTGACAGAAATCCCAAGGTACTTCTTCTTCCTTGCTCTCTTCTTATCCATGCTCTTCATGGTACCACTCACAAAACCTAAGATGTACAACCAACTACATGTCTACCATCAGATTAGTGTGTGAAGAAGATACTATGGCACATGTGTGCAATGGGGTTAGTTGGAAGAGAATCAACAACAAAACAACAAAAAACGATCACAATTTCACAAGGAAACCTACTAAAAAACAAACCACCAAAAAGGCTGGAGGTGGAGATCATTATGTTAAACACTAGACTGAAAAAGTAATTTTTATATCAGCTTTTACCAGGATTATTAAACCAAAGTTTCTTTCTTTGTAAAAATGGCCATCCTGTCGAAACGCCTTCTAAATCTTTATGTTTACACCTATAGAGCTGGACTGGTCTCAGCCTTGGTGAGTGTACAGTAGTGAGTGTACAGGCTCCAAACTGGTCAAAGAGCAAGCAAAGTTCCTAAACATATGTACATATGAGCAACACTAAATGGATTCAGTAGGGTATGTGTACAAATGTATATAATAATAAGAATTATCAAAGAAGAGGTTATGATTTTGAGATAGTTGGGAGGAAGTGGAAAGGAGTAGGGAGGGATAGAAATTATGGAAATAAATACATATAAATTTATAAAAAAATGTTTAAAGAAAGAAAGAATAAATGGCTGTGAGTGCTTAGCTCTAAATAGAACATTGCCATTGTTGTTTATGTTTGAGACAGGATCTCATTGTATAGCTCTGGCTGGTCTAGGACTTGAAATGTAGACCCGATCGTCCTGGAACACACAGAGATCTACCTGCCTCTGTCTCCTGAGTGCTGGGATTAAAGGCATGTGTCACCATATCTAGCTAAACAGGACATCTTCATTAAACATCCCTACCACTACCAAGGCTCAGAGAACATCTTGGATGAAGAGGTCATAAGGATGTGAAAGCTGGAGGATGAGAAAGGATGCTGTGATGTGAAGTCACCTGGTTGTGGTTCTTGCATCCATGAACTCACAGCAGCTGTGGCTACCTGAATAAAACCTACACAAGATCAAGCAAAACAACAACAACAAACAAACAAAAAACAAACAAACAAACAAACAAAAAGAACGGAATAGGTGGGGTGTGTGTGGGTACTTATGAGATCTGCCTTATCTACTTTTCAATTGCTATAATAAAACACCATGATCAAGGCAACTTGCAGAAGAAAGAGTTTATTTGGAGCTTATAGTTTCACAGGGTGAGAGTCCATGACATTCACCTTCAGAGGGTGAGAGAGGGAGGTGGCAACAAACAAGGAGGTATATTACTAGAGCAGTAGTTGAGAGCTCACATCTTCAGACACAACTACTGGGGGGGGGGGTTGCGGGGATCGAATAGTTTAGACTTTTGGAACCTTAAAGCTTGCCTTTGGTGACAAACCTCCTCCAACATGGCTATACCACCTAATCCTCCCCAAATAGTTCCACCAGCTAGGGAACAATATTTAAATGCAATAGCCAGAGAGAGGAATTATCATTCAAATTACCACAGGCTCTACCTGAGACCAAGGAACTATTGAGAGTTGGTTGTTGTTGGGTGCAGGAGAATCAGTCTTCTTTAAGGATGATTTGTTTCTCTTGCTCAGTGCCTGTCCCATGACCCATGCACATATGGACAGTACAGAATGGACTTAGTGTTAAAAAATAACAAAAGAAGAGAAAACTCTAAGCAACAAATAAATATATTTTTAGTTTATTATCGGAGAATTTCATGCTTGTACACAATGTATTTTGGTAATATTTGATTCCCCTTCTCCAGCTCCTCTAAGATCCCTCTCCACATGCACCCTTCCCAACTTCATACACTTTAAAAAATATTAAACCACTGAACCTAATTAGTAATAGAGAGTTCTTAGTATCTCCAATTTATAAATAACAAAACTGAGGTGAAGTTTAGTTAGTTTGACCAAAGTCACACAAACAGTATGGTAGAGGACTCCATAATCACAGACTACTTTGATTCATTAGTGTATCTACCTGCAGAGGTGAACCTCTGTCAATAAGTATTAGTTGGCACAGGATAATGGGTTAAATAAACCATTTCTGGTTTGACTATATATATATATTCTGGGTTTGTCTCCAATGAATTTCTTTGATTGACAAAAATTATTATTATTAATTTTGCATAACTGGTGATGGAAACTAAGTCCTTTTACATGCTAGAAAAAAAACAATTTTCTTTTCTTGGCTCATTTTTTGAGACAGGATCTCATATAGCTAAGACTTGTCTTGAACTTCTTCCAGATTCTCCTGCCTCTACCTCCCATGTGCTAGATTTATAGGACTATCCCGAACACTACTCCAAACCACTTAGAGGAGAGTTATGTATATTTACTGTTAAAGGGTAACAGATAATTTTTAATGAATTTTAAAATTGTTTGTGAAACTATAAAGATCTCTATAGCAGGTTGCTAGAGTTTTCATAACGGGGCCACTGTCTGTATGGTTTAACAAGAGTAACTTCAGTTTTCAAGGTCTGGAAACATGAAATAGTCTCAGATGAAGTGACAAACTGACACTAGAGACCCTCTGCTCATCATCTCTTGATCTTTATGCCCACTTTCTGTCTGTCTGTCTATTTAATATTTTCTTTCTTTCAAGCTACCAGTCATACTAGATACAACTTCATTTTATCTTTTTTAAGCCCACATTTCTAAATCTAATCATATAGGAGCTAAGACTTCAGTATATAAATTTCAGGTGTGTACAATTCAGCCCATAAGATGTCCATCACAAAGTAGCTAACTTAAACAACTCAAGGCATTACAAATTCATTCCAGTGATGAAAACATTGGCAGATGTTTAAGGACACCCCTTCTCTTCTCTTCAAGTAATTAATTATGAAATGCAGATTATTTTTCTGAGCAAACCTTATAAGACTTTTCAGCAGACTCCAGAATCAGCCAAGATCAGCCGTGATGCTAACAACATGTTTACATAGCAGGGTCATCATATTGTCACATTTGATCATGATAGTTTGCATTTGTGAATCAAAAGGTGCTCAAGTTTTATGTTTTGTAAGATACATGTATCTTATTTAGTTAGATCTCTAGAGTTCAAATGAGAACTACAGCCCTCTAGCACATGGCAACAGCTCCATCGAAAACACTCTTTTGTTTTGTTTTCTTCCTCTTTTTCAGAAGAAGAAAAATAAACACACTCATGCAGACTTAGTGGCAATGGGATAATGTAATATTGGCTTTGGAGATGGTATGTTGAACCAGATAGGAGAAATTCTGCTCCCTGTTTCTCCATCTTTGACAAGATTAATATGAAATGATAGTATTAGAACCATGTAAGGATGGCCTCTTCCCATAGTGTCCCAATGGCTGTTGAGGATTTTTTTTCCAGCGAGAAAAACCTGCCTGCATCATACCATCATTTCTCACTTGCCTGTCCCCACCCCTGCCTTACTACTTATTCAATAAGCCTGACCAGAAGCTTCCCTTCTCTCTAATGCCTCTTCTGAACAGCCATTCAATACTGCTTTCTTTTCTAGATGTTTGTAAACTCTTCCATTGAATTCCCAGAACACAGGGGACTCTTCTCTTCTTGGAATTGTTTTATCTTAGCAATGCCCAGGAAATAGTTAATTATCTGATTAAGTAAATAAGGGTAGGTAATGGCACTCTTACTTTTGTTAACCTATATTGCTACCTAACATATTACCCAGAACTTTGCCACTTAAAGTCTAAAGCAACAAGCCTCTCACAGTTCTTAGATCTATGACTCTGTCTTAAAGTTTCTTATTTAAGAATTTCCTCTGTTGTGAAGTTGGGTCTAATTCTGATAGGTCTGCCTTTATACATTACTTGGCCTTTTCCCCTTGCAACTTTTAACTTTCTTTGTCCTGTATATTTAGTATTTTGATTATTATGTGGCGAGATTGTCTTTTCTAGTCCAGTCTAATTAGTGTTCTGTAAACTTCCTGTATGTTTATAGTCAACTCTTTCTTTAGGTTAGGGAAGTTTTCTATGATTTTATTGAAAATATTTCTGGACCGTGGAGCTGGGAGTCTTCTTCTATTCCTATTATTCTTAGGTTTGATCTTTCGTAGTGTCCCAAATTGGCTATTTCGTGTCAGGAACTTTTTAGATTTAACATTTTCTTTAACTGATGCATCAATTTCTTTAATAATATCTTCTATGCCTGAGATTCTACCTTCCATCTGCTGTATTCTGTTGATCATGCTTGTGTCTGTAGTTCTTGTTATCTTCCCTAAGTTTCCATCTCCAGGATTCCCCCAGTTTGTGTTTTCTTTATTGTTTCTATTTTCAGGTCTTAAATGGTGCTATTTTTTTTTCATTTGTTTGATTGTATTTTCCTGTATTTTTTTTAAAGGGATTTATTCATTTTCTCTTTAAAGGCCTAGTATCAAGTATAAGGAGCTTGAAGTAGCCACCTCTTGTAGTCAGGTAGGGCTTTCAGTGGAGGGAGGAAGAACACCAATCCACCTCCAAACCCTTTGACCTAAAAAATTTACCCTGCCTACAAGATGTGCAGGGATAAAGATAGAGCAGAGATTGAAGGAATGGCCAACCATTGGCTGGCCTAACTTGAGACCCACCCCATCGGAGAAAACCAACCCCTGACACTATTAATGATACTCTGCTCTGCTTGCAGACACGAGCCTAACACAGCTGTGATCTGCAACTTCATTCAGCAGCTGATGAAAACACATGCAGATACCTTCAGTCACAAACATTAGGCAGAGCTTAGGGAGTCTTGAAGAAGTCAGGAAAAGGACTGAGGGGGCCTGAAGGATCAAGTACACCACAAGAAGACCTACAGAGCCAACTTACATGGACCCATGGGGCTCACAGACT
The DNA here is from genome assembly GCF_000001635.26 of Mus musculus. Classification (NCBI taxonomy): domain Eukaryota; kingdom Metazoa; phylum Chordata; class Mammalia; order Rodentia; family Muridae; genus Mus; species Mus musculus. Next base: position 3,258,544 of record NC_000081.6, read on the forward strand.
CTGAACCATCAATCAAAGAGCATGATAGACTGGACCTAGCCCCCCCCCCCCACATTTGTAGTAGATGTGCAGCTTGGTTATCATGGGGGTCCCCCCAACAACTAGAACTCCATTGCCTACCTTTAGATTCCTTTCCTCTAGTTGGGCTGACTTGTCTGGCCTCAGTGGAAAAGGATGTGCTTAGTCCTGATGAGACTTCATGTGCCAGGGTGGGTTGATACCCAGGGAGTGGGCCTGGCCATCTCTGAGAATGGGAGGGGAAAAAGGGGGATAGGAGGGTGAGACTGGGAGGAGAGAAGGGATTAGGGCTGTGGTTGGGATGCAAAATGAATAAATAAATTAATTAATGAAAAAATAATTGCAATAAAAATGATTGCAGTCTGCTGAAGTCTCCACCAACTTTCTAACTTTATCTGAAAATTATGTTTTTAATGTAGTCTTTCCTTTTTTTCATTTTGGTGAAACAGAGTTTTTCTGTGTGCCTTGGACCTCAAAAATGCCCATCTTTCCTCCCAAGTGTTTGGATTACAGGTGTGTGCCAAATATCTGGTTTGCTCTGAGGTTTCTATAGCAGTAAACTGAGGGTCAGAAGATCTGTCTGTTCACAGAGCTGAGAACTTGGTCTAAGTCAAGTGTCACATGATAATTTGGACTAGGGTCAGGAGTATGGCTCTCAACCTTGGGGACTATTTAGTCAGAGTTTTATTGCTGTGACGAAACACCATGACTAAAAGGCAAGCTGGGGAGGGGGGGAAGGGTTTATTTGACTTACACTTCCATTTTGCTGTTCATTTTTGAGGGAAGTTAGGACAGGAAGTCATACTGGGAAGGATCCTGGAGACAGGAGCTGATGTAGAGGCCATGGAGGAGTGTTGCTTGCTGGCTTGCTTCCTCATGGCTGTTCAGTCTGCTTTCTTATAGAACCCAGGCCCAGGGATGGGACCATCCAAATGGGCTGGGTCCTCCACCATTGCTAACTAATTGAGAAAATGCCTTACAGCTAGATCTCATGGAGGCATTTCTTCAACTGAGGCTCCTTTCTCTGATGACTCTAGCTTATGTCAAGTTGACACACAAAACCAGCCAGTACAGGGATCTCAGAGAGCATGACTGTAGTCATCGGTCCCTGGAATAGCGTGGCTGCTTAAGTTCACTAGCTTATAAACATTTTTTTTAAAAAAAAAATGCATTAAAAAAGGAGAAATACAGCCAGTTTTGCTGCTAAGCAACTTAACTTAATGTCATATACAGATCCAGGATTCCTAGACTGTCAGTGCTGAGCTAAATGATATTCTCTGAGTTAATTCAAATTGCCCAACATGCATCTTCCAAGGATTCAAGTTTGCTAGATAAGCTGATTACAGGCTATATCAGTTTCATTTACTGTAATTTTCCAGCTAATCCCAACTTCCCTTGATAGAATTAGAGCCAACATTCAGAGGCCAATATTAGGTAGTTAGCCATTCTGCCACACAGTATGTTATTCTCATTTTATGCATGAGGAACTCTGGATATTGTGGGATAAGTATTTTATTCAAGGTCACATGGTTAATAAGTAGAAAACTTGGATACAAACCCAGGCTATGTGGTTTTCATAGCCTGAACATCTATGTGCTAGATTTGAATGGGAGAGCTGAGGGAAGGGTATTTGAGGAGAGGAGTTACTCACAAAAGTATAACTGGTTATGTGCAAGTGAGAACCTGGACTGGAATGAGCTTTTCTGATTATGGAGAAGCAACACCAAGTAGGGTGGAAAAGGTCTGGGTTTTTGCTGTCACCATAGTTAAGCTTTTGGAGTTGGAGCCTTGTCAATTCTGTGATTGAAGATGATAGCTAAGAAACTTTGGCAAGAAGTGTTACCTCGTCTAGGACACAAAGGCCAGGCTGAGGAATGCGCACAGGCCCAGTATGATGGGAAATGTCAAATATGAGCACAGCCAAACCCTAGGACATGTGACATTGCAGAATCTGAAGCTTCGACATCCTTGGAGGTGTTAGGCAAGACCAAGTACGTGATGTTCCAGAGGTCAAGTAGATACAACAGTCTTGAGGCCAGAGGATCAGGAGACCAGGGTGGATGGTTTTGGTTTAGACAACTGAGAAACTGTAATAACACACACTGATGACTCTTTTCCTTTCTCTGTTTTCTTTGATTCCTCTTGGTGCAAGGGCTCAAACCCAGAATCTTACATAAACTTGGAGAGCATTATACCACTGAGACAGATCCTTAGGCCTTGAATTTTTGAAACAGGGTCTTGCTATGTAGGCAACTTATTGTCCTCCTGCTGTGTAGCCAAGGCTGGCCCTGAACTTCTTGTCCTCCTGCATCCCTACTCAGCATCCCAAATGCGGAGACCACATTTTATGATAGTATCTGCATAGAGGTCATGATAACTGTAAACTATCAGACACTAAAGGATTACAGAGATACATTTTCCCTTGGAGCTGATTACTTTCAAACAGTAGCTTTGGCTTTGCCATGTCTTACGGTAATCACAGTGGGGCCACAAACAAAGAATGAATAAAAACGACTGTGTAAAGTGGGTGCCATATGACTTAGGTTATACCCTTCTGTTACTTGTGAATGTGGGGGTTGCCCCATGAGATGCCAGATTTGTGGAAGTAGGCATTCCCCATGAAGCCAGTGGCATATCTCTACAGACAAGCTTACTTTATCTTAGGAATTTTTGAAGAGAAGAAAAAAAAAAAAAAAAAAAACAACTCGGTTGATCCTGACCCTCAGAGTTCCTGGGGACTAAACCACCAACCAAAGAGTACACATGGAGGGACCCATGGCTCCAGCCGCATATGTAGCGGAGGATGAGCATTTTGGGCATCAATGGGAGAAGAGGCCCTTGGTCCTGTGAAGGCTCGATGCCCCAGTGTAGAGGAATGCCAGGCTGGGGAGGCAAGAGTAGGTGAGTGGGTAGGTGAATACCCTCATAGAAGCAGGGAGAGGGGGGACAGGATATGGGCTTTCGGGGAGGGGGACTGGAAAAGGTGATACCATTTGAAATGTAAATAAAGAAAATATCCAAAAAAAAAAAAACCCAAAAAAAAAGGAAAAAAAGAAAAGGGGAAAGAACTTAATAGAATATATAGTACATAAGGGTTACTTCTTGTGCCTCTCAAACAAAAGTATTGTACATTGTTATATGCCTGCCTAAGAGAGAGAGCTGGCTCCACAAACAGCAGTTCTATCTTTCTTCCTTTTTTAGAGTAGCCATCTCAATATATACCAGTACTGGGAGAGAGCTAATAAGGGGATAATAAAAAGGACAATCTACAAACCTACACTTGAGTGTGGGCTTTATCTTTTCACTCTCTGCAGAGACAGCATCTCATATGTCTCAGGCTGACCTCAAGCTTGCTATGCAGGTGAGGATGACCTTGAAGATGAGGGTGACCTTGATGAGGTTCCAGGCTTACACCACCAGGCCTGACTTATATTGTGCTGGAATTTGAGCCCTGGGCTTCACGATAAGGAAGCCTTCTAGTAACTGAGCCTGTATTCCCTTTCTCCTCCATCTCCCTCCCTCCCTCCCTCCCTCCCTCCCTCCCTCCCTCCCTCCCTCCCTCCCCTCCTTCCTTCATTCCTTCCTTCCTTCCTGTTGTATTTGTGTGTGCTGAGGATTAAACTTGGAGCCTCTGTGTGCTAGACAAGCATTCTCCCCGAGTTATGTTCCCAGCCAGAGTTCACATTTCAGTAACAGACTCCTCCATGCTACCGGAGTTGCATCAATACTAAATTGCAGCAAGAAGTCATCTGAAAACTCTAAGAGACATAGTAAGGACCACACTTCTATCTGACATCTTTTAAAAAAAGATGTATTTATTTATTTGTTTATTTATTTGTTTGTTTATTTATTTAATGTATATGTGTACACTGTAGCTGAACAGGTGATTGTGAGCCTTCATGTGGTTTCTGGGAATTGAATTCAAGACCTCTGCTCGCTCCGGTCAATCCTGCTCGCTCAGTCCCTGCTCACTCCAGCCAAAAGATTTATTTATTATTATACATAAGTACGCTGTAGCTGACTTCAGACACACCAGAAGAGGGTGTCAGATCTCATTATGGATGGTTGTAAGCCACCATGTGGTTGCTGAGATTTGAACTCAGGACCTTCAGAAGAGCAGTCAGTGCTCTTACCCACTGAGCCATCTCACCAGCCCCCTATCTGACATCTTCATGGCATTAAAAAATAAAATAAAATTCTTTCTGCACTCAATTTTATATTGCTAATAAGACAAAATGTGAGCTATGCAATCTTCATAAGCCAATATACCACAAAACAAAGAAAACCATACTGATAGCATTTCACTAATATATAAATAATGCAAGTAATAATTAGAAAAGATAGGCTGATTAATGGGAAAATAACCAAGATAGTTAATATTATGTTTGGAAATGTGTTCCCCAAGTGCATATGTTGACATCCTAACTCCTTATTCCTCGGATGTCACTGTATTTGGAAACTGTGCTTTTGAAGAACCTGTTGTGAGATGAAGTAATTAGGGTGAACTTAATCCAATATACTGTTCCAGGAAAAGTGCTTAGGGCACTATGGAGGAAGGTCACAGGAGGACAGAGCAAGGCAGCTGTCAGCCAAGGAGGAGAACTCGGGTGAAACACACACATGCTAACACTTTAATCCTACACTCCTGGCCTACAGAATTATGATGAAATAAAATTCTGTTGTTCGAGGTACCATCTCTGTGGCATTTTATTATAACAGTCTTAGCAAACAAAGCCAGTCAGCAAATGTAAATAAATTCAAATTAAACAGTAATTCAAGCACATACTGTCATGTTTCCGTATCATATAGACTATTACTTGGTGTGTACTTAGGAACACAGTTGGGAATACCAATAAAAAAATTAATATATAGCAGGGCACATACCCTTAATCCCAGCAGCAGGGAGGCAGAGCTTTGTGAATTTCAGACCAGACTAGTCGACATAGTGAATTCCAGGCCAGCTAGAGTTATAGAGTCAGAACCTTTCTCAAAACAAATTGATATCTGCATTCCCTTTGATTCAACAATTTAACTCAAGCAGAAATTGCACGTGAGTTCTAGGTTCATTGAGAAAGCCTGCCTCAAAAATATAAGATGCAATGTGATCTAAGAAAACATCTAATGTCAACCTTTGGCCTCTACATGCACATACATGCCTCCATATATCTGTTAGGCAGCCTGTTTTCTGATTGAGCTAGGTTTAAACCCCAGAGACCTAGCAGATAACTCTGCAAGGAATGGAAGGTGTTTGCCACGTTCCCAAACACTAGGGCTCTGGCATGAGGCCTCAGCTCTCCATAATTCTGTGGCCATCTGTCATGTAGAGCAATGTCCCAAGCCGCTCCACAGGGAGAGGACCTGACTACAGATCACATAGACTCAAAACAGATCTCCATTTTAATGAGGTACCTAAAGGCCTGAAGGGCTTAGCCAATTAAGCTCTCCTTCCCAGACACTCCTCCCTGCAAATGATATTTCACCTCAGGTCTGTTCTGAGAAAGTGGGGTATGATTTCTCTAAATCACAACTCTCCACTATGACAATAAATGCTTTAAAACCATGGACAATCTCTTCTTATCAGGACTGCTGTGGGGAACGATGGAGCAGTTCTTCCTCTAAAGAGCCATGCGTCTAATCTCCCGCAGGAGGTCTCTCTTCATTCTCAGCCATGGTCTCCACCAAGCTAACCTGCCTGTGTAAGCCAAGGATACTCTCAACCCTGTGGGGCCCAACTGGAGTGCTCCCATCCCCCCCTCTTTTCCCTTCTGCCCCAGGCTAGAGCCAACTCAGAGGGCCCCCACTCTGTTCTCAGCTCTTCTGAGGCATCCAGTGGTGTCTGTGGTGTCCAAGAGTCTGAGAACCTGTCCTTTTTGGCCTCCATGCAGCCCTGGGACCCATGAGCCTGACTCTGGCAGTTTTGTAGGAACCTCAGATTGCACTTCCCCACCCCTGGAGTGGGGTCCTGCGGCTTCTCACAACCCGACACCTGTGGGGGTGGTGTGGGGTTATCGCAGTCAAAATTTCCCACATCCTGTCTTGCCCAGTGACCTGAGTGGCTGGATGCGGGACACCATTTTAACCCACATATACAGACATGTTGTATGTATATATGTATGCATACACACACCTATACACAGAGAGTAAAAGTAACAGTGGAATAGCACAGACAGGCTGGTTGCATTTATTTATAGCTACAGTATCGTTTTCTGGTAGTTTAAGATATAAAATAAGACCACATTTCCATTTTTTTTTGGAAAGTTGAGTTAATGTTAATGAGCATTATGTAAAGACACTGGGATGATTAACTTTGGCTGTCCGTTTGATATTTGGTATTTATAACCACTATAGAAACAAACCCCTAGGCAGGTCTTTGAGAGATTTTCAAGATTATATCAATTGAGGAAGGAAGACCTATACTCAAAGTGGCTGTCACTGTTCTGTGGGGGAGGGGGTCCTCAGATGACTAAGGAGAAAGGGAGTCAGGCACCAGTGGTCCTCTCTCTCTCTCTCTCTCTGCTTCCTGACTGTGGGTGCCATGTGACCAGTCATTTCTTTCTTGCTGCCATGCTTTCTCCATTGTGGCAGACTGTGCCTGTCTAAAATTATCTATTGTGTTTAATTGATTACTCTATCAGAATGCTCTAAAGATTTGTTTCAGGATTCACAAAATCCCAGCACTTGGGAGGCAGAGGCAGGCGGATTTCTGAGTTCGTGGCCAGCTGGGTCTACACAGAGAAACCCTGTCTCGGAAAACAAAAAACAAAGCAAAACAAAACAAAAACAAAACAAAACAAACAAACAAACAAACACCCAAAAAACAAAGTTTGAGAATTTATTGGCAAAAATCTTAGAAGACTCATTGTTCGCACACATACATGTAAGATGAAGTAGCAAAGCAAGAGCAAAATAAAGCATCTTGTAGTAGCCACTTAATTAAATGGACCGACGTTCTGGAAAAAAATGTTTCTATTGCTTAAGCCTTGTCTCTTTGCAGATTGGATAACACTCAAAAGTCCAGCAGATAAAGTCTCTTAACTTTAAGGGAAATAGGAACCAGTGTTTTTTGAGAGATGGTGTAAGATATTGCCAATTTTGACTGATGATCAGGAGACCACACATCTACAACAGAAACCTGTAAGGAAATAAATATATACTCTGGCTTCACTGGCAGTATGATAAGTCTGACTGTGGCAAATGCCCACTTAAAATAATCTGAAGATAGAGATCAGTAAATGATTTACTTTGCTTGGGGCAATCTGGCTTATAAGGAGATTCCTAGTTTCAATATTGGGTTTTCCCAGTTCTTAAGCCTCCTGGAAAAGATTAACTATTCATTTATCCATTTATTTCAGCAAATATTAAGAATCAAAAAATCTGTGTCAACCTACTCAATGACTCTCCATTGCTGTGATCCAGGCCACTCATGTCCTTGAGAGCACCTGCTGCAGGCTTCTAGTTCCTGCCTAGGGGAACCCACATCTGGACCTTCTCACCCGCCCTGCTGAATATCTATGAGCCAAGTACTGTTAACAATCAGTGCCTGAACAGGTGTCTGGACGTCGGGCCCACTTACTTTTCTGATGCCAACTCTCTGACTTAACCTTATGTGGTCACTGTTGAGAAATTAACTCTTATTTCAGAGGCTGCTTGATTCCCTACCCCTGCTTCTAACATGGTAATGTTGATATTGATGCTTGAAGATCTGAGAGGCAGTATGGCTTTGGTTGGGTAAGATTGTTCTTTTTGTTTTGTTTTGTTTTCAAGCAACATTCTTTTGATGTTCCCTATTCTCTGGAAGTTCTCAGACCCACATGAAACTTGGCACTGAAGAGAGTAACTCCCAGATCATTTATGTTTGATTCAGCAAACAGATTTTTGATCTGTAAACTTATGAGCTTGAAGGAAAACTCCCTTCAAAGCTCCTTTCAGGCTCCTCTGAATGTCAAAGGCCTTTTCTAAAATAATGCCAAGCCTTATCTAAGAGCTCCTGTTCCCAGGCCTTCTGCACGTCAATAGATTGTTTTTTACTTAAAACCACTTTGTCTTTTCCTAAACATCCTTTCGTTAATCTTTTAATATGGGCATTTAAACGACACTATATTTGTAACCATTTATTTGATAACATTTAGGGTAACTTTGTGCTTGCTCCAAGAAGGGAGCGATAGCTTTTGGGTCAAAAGGCTCTATTCCTAATAATATCGTAGAAGTCTTGTTTCCCTTTGCATATAGAGCACAGTCTAAGTTAGAGAGGTCAATTACTTGTAGAGGTATTTTATATACTTTCCACTATTTGAGACCTCAGTGCTTCACAGTTGTTAATGAATGGATGGATGGATGCTGTGTTATCAGCTGTCTTGGCTAATATGTGGTTTATAAAATCACAGTGCATAGTCTATATAGTTCTTTTATCATGGACTTAGATGGTTTATAGAAGTTACTTATATCGCATAAGAAGGTAAGAATGCTTATTGAAAATGCAGGTGAAACATGTGTCTAAATGTCTGGGTATAGACGGATGCACTGAGTCTTGACTCTCAGGTTGGAATGGAGGAGATCATTAGGATAAAGTTAAGCTTGTTAGTCATTTAGTTGCTTTCAACAATGTTAGTATTTGAGTGTGCTTGCATCACCGGAGGGATCTGTCAGGAGCATCAAAAATACTGAGGTGGTGAAAAGGAGGCAAGATAGTGCTGAGTTCAGGTATGCTGGGAGCTCTGTGGGTGGATGGTGAAAGCAAGGATAACATGTCTGCTGAACCTGCTTGAATGTGTGCTGATTTCAGCATATCCACCTAGTCCTCTGTCTAGGGTCACAGATTATGTATGTATGTATGTATGTATGTATGTATGTATGTATGAGACAAGGTTGTCTCACCACGTGGTTGCCCTAGAACTTGCTATGTAGCAGGCTGGCCTTGAACTCTTAGAGATCTGCTTGTTGTTGCCTTTGGAGTGCTGGAAGTAAATCCATCTGCCTGGCTTTTTTTTATTTCCAAGGTCCTTTCCTTTCTAGATGCAATTAAACTTTAGGTTATGTGGGGTATTTTTTTTTTGTTTTTTTGTTTTTGTTTTCCTGCTTACTTGTTTCTTCCAGTTTGATGTCCTTGGCAACAAAGAACACAGTTTTTTTTTTTTTTTAAGTTAGTTTTTGAATCTTAGCATTACTTAGAAAATGTAATTTCATTGAGTGCCTGATCAATGTGTGCCTAGAATATCTGCTTTCTTTTTTGGGGGGGGGGAGGGGAGGGAGGGTTCTAGACAGGGTTTCTCTGTATAACCCTGGCTATCCTGGAACTCACTTTGTAGACCAGGCTGGCCTCGAACTCAGAAATCTGCCTGCCTCTGCCTGCCAAGTGCTGGGATTAAAGGCTGTGCCACCAAACCGGGCTTTCTTGATAGTGCTCGGTGGTCCCTTGCTGGCCAGCACCTCTTCTCCGGTGTCAGAGGCTTCCCATCTTCTTTTGTGTTCTGCACTTGCCTCAGGCACACACATTGCTGGGTATTTTCCCTTGGAGCCAGCCAAACAATCGACAGAGATCCTTTTAGGGAAAAAGAGGGACCTGCCAAGCTACTGCCACAAAGGAAAAGAAAAGGAAAAGATTCACACAGACCACCTGATTGTTGAGACCAGTCAAGAAAAGAAGTGACAGAGAAATTGACTGGCTTCAGAGAATAGGCACATGTGCCTTAATTTGGGGAAGACATTATTTACCTTGGATTCTTATGGGGATCCGAGATCCCAGTAGGTAGGCGACTTGGTACAAGTGAACAGAGCAGGGCCCTCCAATGCCTTCTACTTTCAAATGAAGTTTCTCTACGGGAAGAATAACAGATGAGACTGTGTTTTCTGTACGCTGAGCAACAGTAGTTAGCACATGGCAATCAATAGGGGCTTGTTTGTTCAAAATGCACCGACTATACAAAGGGAAAAAAAGGCTTACTTGAAAACATCGCTACCAAGGATGACATCATCTATCATCCATGTTCTGTCCTGCTGGCCCCCAGCTGAAGTTAGGCAGGAACTGAGAGAAGGAAGGTCTTAAGGAACATTAAGCAGTAGGGTGTCATCCAAAGCATGCTTACCAGGGATACAACTCATTCTTGAGACTATGGAGAAAGAAGAGAGGTCCTCCCAGGTATCCCCTCAGTGTGGGGTTTGAGTACTGGGCCTACATGAGGGGTTAAGGAAGTTTGGCTCAAGGTTACAGGTGAGCTTCTTTTTATTATTATTATTATTATTATTATTATTATTATTATTATTATCATTAGTATTATCAACCTAAACACCTTTATGTTGGAACATTTAAGGCCTTGGAGGCATGGACTCAAAATTGCTGAGAAAATCCAGAGGCTGGCTAGGGTTACAGTGTGGTCAAGACTCTTTTGAGTTTCACTAAAGACATAGAACTCAAGTAGGGGTGGGGAGACCTACATATTCGCTGCCTTGGCCTCATTTAAGCCCGCCACAGTGCAGCAGCCACCGGAAAGAAGCATTCCCCTCCTGGCCTCTTTTACATTGAAATTCTGTTCCTCCCCCAATTCCAACTAGTAATTTGTTTGTACAATTCTTATCTTTGTAGATATTTCACATCAGAATCTTTAACATTATTGAGGGAGATCAGTGCACATGGTTGCTACTGCCCTCATCAGAGAAAAAGTTTCTTTTGCAGTGGGGGAGGGGGTGGCAGAGAGAGTCACACTAGTCAACGTGCACAGAATCAGTGACTGTGGAGTCTTCAGTCTGACATCTCTATCAACTCCCTCATCCAAGATGTAGAGAGCACCACAGAAAGGTAGAAAGTTTGAAATAGCCAGAGGTTAGGGAGGACCACCCAAGATGCAGGGAGCATCACAGAAGGGGTGAAAAGTTCATAATAGCCAAAAGTTGGGGAGGACTGCCCAAGATGCAGGGAGCACCACAGGAGAAGGGGTGGAAAGTTTGTAAGAGCTAGAGGTTGGGGAGGACCGCTGCAAAGCAGTGATTTTTGGATACCATAGGACGATTGTGCTCCTGCACCCACCCACACAGCTGTTGTTAATCAAGTCTGTTTACATTTCCTCATGTGTTGGGGAGTACTCAGGAGGCTCCCACCAGGGCTGAAAAGCTACTAGCAGTTGATGGCCACTGGGAGAGAGTCATTTTTCTTCAAGGGTATGGCTTGTGTTAGGTTGCTCATGCTCTAATGGACAGCCCCGTGCCTGTACAGGTATCAACAGCCTTAACTGCACTCGGTAACAAAGCCAACCAACTAATCAAAACCAAACCAAACAACCCCATATGAAGCTGGGAGGAAAATGTGTTGGGGAGGGGTCTGGGAAGAGTTGGAGTGGGCAGTAGGGGGTCCCAGTTAGATCAAAATATATTGTATACATGCATACAGTTCTTAAGAGAAATAAAAAAAGCATAAAACATAACCCTGAAGCAACAGCTAAAAGAGACTCTGTTGGGATTTATAAGTAGCACTACAGCTGTGAGAAAACTGTGGGTTCAGCCCTGGAAGTAGCTCAGAGGGTAAAGGCTGTTGCCGGGCAAGACCCGAATTTGATTCCTGGAACCCAGTTAAAGGGGAAGCCAATTAAAGGAGAAAGGAGAGCAGGCAACTCTACAAAAGTGTCTTCTGACCTCCATGTTTGCCCTGAGGCAACCATGTGCTGCCCCTCCCCCTTCCTTAGTGTGTGTTTGTGTGTGTGTGTGTGTGTGTGAGAGAGAGAGAGAGAGAGAGAGAGAGACAGAGACAGAGACAGAGACAGAGACAGAGACACCGAGAGACAAAGATACACAAAAAGAATGAGCACTACTATATACATTTTAAATGAGGCCTGGTTTCTTTCAGATTGAAGACGATTTTCTTAGTTCATTATATTAAAGGAAACCCGCAAGAACAGAGCTCCCACGGGATTGCATACCAATTGAAATTCTGCTGAGCACAGCCAAACAAAGATAGGTCTATAGTAGCAGGAGACCAAAATAATGTGACAGCAGGTGACTTTTCTAAAGAAGCTTTCAGTGTGGGTTTAGTATAGAACTTCCTCTTCATAAAGGAAAAGGAAAACAAACATGTTTTCCCTTCTTTTAAAACAGCTGTGTAACTTGCTGGCTAGGCAAATGTTTTTCCCTATTGTAGTTTCGAAAGGAAAGGCACTTGGAGGACCTCTCTCCCCTTAGCCCTTCCTTCCACCCTGGACTGTACCATTCTTAGATTATAGGGTGATCAAAAGCAGAAAATAAGTTAGAAACTCGTCAAAAGTCGTCCGTCTTCCCTCAGTAAGTACTGCCTCAGCTGTTTAAACTTTCTTCTCATTGTGATCGGAAACTGTTCAGGGGCTTGCTGCATTTGCAAGGTCGCAGCGGGAGGGAGCACCGAACTTTGGACTGCACCTCAGAGGGCGAGGTAAACAACAGGGCTATAAAAGTCAGTGTCAGCCTGTGGCTTTGGGGAGCTGCTCTAACTAGAGCAAAGAGACAGGACGAAGCTAGTCCGAAGGGGTTGCGTAAGTAGGACTTGATTCTTTTACAGTTTGGGAAATATTTTTTCTTAGGTAAAATACGTTTCTCCCCCGCTTTAAAATAGACTTAGTAAAAAGATGACTAAAAGACATTAAAAGCATTTTTTTTGTTTAATGAACAAGAAGTGTCGGGGAAGAACAGTTAACTTTTTTTTTTAATTTTATATTTTTATTGTTGTTGATTTTTGTCCTTTACTGTGGGCAATGTAAAATGCAGCTGTTTCTCTCTGCAGGGAACTGTGGTGTCATATGGGCAATATTATCTCACTAAATTCCAGGGTTTCCCACGAAGGGTTAGAGTGAGGACAAACAAGAGGGAAAGCTAGTGGATTTCAAGAGCAGAGATGGGACAGACGCCTGTCGCACCGCACTGTACTGTAGAGGTGTCCAGGGAATTCGGAAGCAATTTCAGAACTGGGAGGGAGCAGACTGAGCAGGCTCCATCCCCAGGGCAGGGCTCCATCCTTGCTTTAAGGCAGTCCAGGTGGTGTCCTTCGGTGGGGGAGCTTTTGAATTTAAGTAGAGGGTGGAAGCCTGAAGGTGGATGAGGGGCTTTTTTTTTTTTTTTTTTTTTTTTTGACAGGGTTTCTCTGTGTAGCCCTGGCTGTCCTGGAACTCACTCTGTAGACCAGGCTGGCCTCGAACTCAGAAATCCTCCTGTCTCTGCCTCCCAAGTGCTGGGATTATAGGCATGTGCCACCACAGCCCAGCGGATGAGGGGCTTTAAAATGCTGGTCTGTTTTTGTTGTGGTCTTTGTTGTTCAAGGGGAGAGGATGTGTGGCAAAGAGTATGCTTGCTTTCCTTTTAATGGAGTACAATCAATTGTAGTTTTGAGCATGAACAGGTATCTAGGCTTGCAACTGAAGACTGTAATCGCTATAACCACTGTCCAGTTATTACTGGATCTAATTTTGTTATTTGCCTTCATTCTTTTTATATAGCTCTTCGACAGTTACAGTTAAAATGCAAAGCTTATTCCATAAAAGCAACCTTAAGCAAAGTCAAGCAGCCTATTGATTAATGATGGGAAACTCTGCAAGTGGAAACTCATCTTCTCCAGCTTTTCCTTTGTCCCTCGATCATTCTTTTCATTAGAAACGTGGGTGAAATAGTCTTCTCATTTATGTCTGCCATTTAGCCATTTGAAAATATTTGCCTTATGGCAGAGTATCAAGGGCCGTGTCTTCATGCTGCAGTTCTATAAAGACTGAATTTAGTTTAGTGTTTTGAGGTGTGTGTGTGTGTGTGTGTGTGTGTGTGTGTGTGTGTTAGCGATTGATCCCAGAGCCTCACATGAATTTAGTTTAGGAAAGAAGTACCAGCTAGATTTTCTATTAAGACGCTGAATAGCTTGGTTTTTTTCCTTCTTTTTTTCCCCAGAGCATAGAGCATATAGAAATGCTATAGTTAATGCTATAGTTATATAGGCTGCTATAGTTATTGCATGGTGATGTATTTTAAAACTCTCAGTGTATACTGGTAGCTGAGCTATCCATGTTTTGAGTTGGGCAGAACCAATTTAAATCTACTCTTGTGGATACTAATCCTGTATGGTCTTAGAGAAGGCATACAAAGTCTCTCTGAGCCACAGTTTCCTCAACTGCAGAGAGCGCAGTAGCATAAACATTCTGAGGCACAACTGGCACCTGTAAATGTGCTTAACATTTTTCCTTTTTGCCTTTATAGTTCTAGCAAAACCCAGTAACTGATTGACATAAGAATGATCCCATTATTATGGTAAATATCACCCTAAAGGAACTTCCCCGATTAAACATCAGAATTAAAAATGTGTTAGTACAAATAGCTGAAGAAGATTTAAAAGTCTTTTCCTTTTCTTGTCTTGTTTTACTTTTGGGCGTAGCCTGACAGTGTGACCCTGGCTGGCCCAGACCGTGTTATATGTAGACTTATTATATAAGATTCACTTGCCTCTGCCTTCCAAGAGCTGGGATTAACGGTGTGCACACCATACCCAGCTGACTCTCCCTCCCTCCTATTTTTTCATTATTTCTTTTTTGTTTGATTTTTTTAAGACAGAGTCTCACAAGTAGCACTGGCTGTTGCGGTACTCACTACATAGACCAGGCTGGTCTCGAACTCACAGAGATCAAACTGCCTCTGCCTCTGTCTCCTAAATACTGGCATTAAAAGCAGGAGCTACTATACCCAGCTCCCTCCCCTTTCTTCAGTGAGGCCCTTGGTGAGAACTGTCTCACTGTATAGCTGAGGATGGCCTCTAACTGGAGATTCCTCTGCCTCAGCTCTCACATGCTAGGTCACAGGTGTGCTGCTGTGGCCAGCTAACTTGGTATTCAGAAGCACTTCACACCACTAGGCCTGTTCTCACTGTGTTCCAGAGAGGTCTGGAATTCACCCTGTGGCCATGCTATTCTTGAACTCAGAGGTATCCTTCTGCCTCAGCTTTCTCGTGTCAGTTTTGCAGGCATGAGCCACCACACCTGACTTCTTTTATTCTTCCTCCTCCCCCTCCCACTCTCCCTCCTCCTCCTCCTTCTTCTAATTCTCCTTCGTGGTGATTTTTGCACATTTTTCATGTCTCTAAATTTACCTATAAAAAATTCTGAGAGAGGTGGCCAAATTTGGGGGCTATTTCTCATCATGTATTTAATATTTTAACTTTTCTTGAGACAGGGCATCTTTTTATCTGAGAACGTTCTCTACCTAGTCACAGGAGCTTCATGAAGGCAGTAGTAGCAACTACTACCTTCTGTTTGGTTTGTAGACTACTGTAGACTCTTAGGTGGGGCAAGAACAATGACTTGTAATACTGCTTCTTGGCTAAGATTTTCCTCTCCTGGACACACTTATCATGAGTATGGTGGCAATATCAAAGCAGGTAGTCTTATACCTGAAGAGATTCAAATCTACATTATCATGTTACTACATATAGAGGACTAACAAGCCAAAAATATTGAATGTACCCAAGATGTTTAAAAATGTGGAAGGCTTGAACTTGAAGCCATGGTTTACTGTCTGCCTTTTGCCTGGCACTTTACAGGAAGATTTCATGCAGGAAGAGCTAAGGGCCACCATGAACCACAGCCACCATGTTGGTCTCCACCGCCATGTCCTCCCTTTACTTTCTGGGCTGATTTTTTTTTTTTTTCAGTTTTGTGCAGAGTTCACAACTAACATTTCCTAGATTGGCAGAGGATAGAATGAAGCCATCAGGGCTCAGTGCAGCTCAAATGTGTCAGAATGTGTTTGCAGAATGTTCTGTGACTATGCATTACAGTTGGAAGGTGTTTCTGAATATGTGTCCTTTCCCAGAGAGTTGCCTGGCTGTCTCATTAGGCACATTTCCAAATGTGTGCTGCTCATGGAAATACTGTACCATGCTGCGGGTAGCTAGCTACCTCTGATCATTCCTCTGCCTTTTTGCTGGCACTTTCCCCTTTACAGGAATATTTAATGGAAGGAGGCTCATGACAATGGCGTAATGAGCCTAACAAAATGGAAATAGAATCCATATGCTAAGTTATAATAAGTAGCATTGTACCTACCGTGTTTAAAGAAATTCATAGCAATGACTGTGAAGTTATCAATGAAGATTACATCTCTTGTTTTATAGGACAACCTCAGCAATGTGGAGAAGCCTAGGGCTTGCCCTGGCTCTCTGTCTCCTCCCCTATGGAGGAGCAGAGAGCCAAGGCCAAAGCTCTGCTTGTTACAAAGCCCCGGAGTGGTACATAGGAGATCAAAATCCAATGCTAAACTCAGAGGGCAAAGTGACAGTGGTTGCTCTTCTTCAAGCCAGCTGATACTTGTGTCTTCTGCAGGCATCCAGGTAAGTGATCTTTTAAGGCTTAGGATATTCTTAGCGAAAGGTTATTAAATATTAATGTATGCATATAAAAGGCAATATAAATAGGAATAATGTAATGGTTAAATAACACCTTTGAAGACAAATATGTTTGCATAGCACACATCTAATGAAAAGATGAGGGCATCTTATAGCTGTACACACACACACACACACACACACACATACACACACACAAACACACACATACACACCATACACCATGGATATATCCAGTACTACCAAAATGTTTACTGTGGCATTCCTGGGCTTTGAACATGTTTTCCTATTAGTGGAGCAGATTCTTTAAGAGCAGAGAAAGGCTGCAAGCCAGTACACACACTAAATGCTAAGATGCTAATAAAAGGTCCTGCATCATTTAACAACCATAAACAAAAAACATTGGTTGACTCATCCACCAACTATTAGTGGCATAACATTCTGTATATATGCAAAGTGAATCTAAGTTTATCTAATTTGAAGCTCATGTTCATGCAAACATTTAGCATTGTTTCAAGTTATAAATAACTGTAAAAGTAAAAGTTGCCTTATAACAAACACAAAAATAAGCCAGTTAAAAATAATAAGAGAATCGCAGAACGCACAAAGAATGTAGATGGCAGAACAGATAAGCAAACTAAATGTCATCATTAATTTCATGTGTTTTTCCCCTAGATTGGAAGACCTGCGCATAAAACTAGAAAGCCAAGGATATTTTAACATCTCTTACATTGTTGTTAACCATCAAGGATCTCCTTCCCAATTAAAACACTCACATCTTAAAAAGCAGGTGTCAGAACACATCGCAGTGTACAGACAAGAAGAAGATGGCATAGATGTCTGGACTCTCTTAAATGGAAACAAAGATGACTTCCTCATCTATGACAGGTGAGCTGTCCTCCGGGCCCTTCCTATTTATTTACTTTTACTGCACACAGTGGTCTTCTTCACTACCGAATGCCACAGTTCACCTTTCATCTCATGGGACTCCTTACTGTTGGAGACATTTTCAGTTTCTACCCTATGGCAGACTCTGCCCTGCTATTTCTTTCCACAGCTTCCTGTTGCCTCCTCTCCCCTTCCTCCCTCCCTCCTTCTCATTCTTCCTACTACATTCCTCCTGTTAACAACTTTGTATTATTCAGGGGGATTCAGTTTTCTTCTCTTCACACTGAATATTCTGCAAAAAAAAACATGGTCTTGGGGGGATGGCCTTGCTGCCATCTGCCCTTCAGAAAACTGTGACAGGCAGGTGTTAAGGAATTGTAGTCATTCACCAGCTCCTAAGTCTTACATCTATGATTAATAAAATATTCATAGTTTTAGAGAATTTCAATGCATATATTGTCTTCTGTAAAATATTCTTAGTTGATGCTTGCTTTCTTCTGTCCTACAGGGGCCGAATGTTTCCTTTGCCTCATGTTACATATCATTTTAGCATTACATTTCATTCTTTCAGGCTTCTAAACTAATCTAGTCAGTGGCAAGTACAACAGTTTGCCACTCATGTAAAGATGTATATTTTGGGTACAATATCTGTAAAAATGGACATTTCAACTTTACCATTTTTGAGAATGTCAAATTGTAATTCTAGCTATTTTATTTTATTGGAGACTTTATTGTGTCAGGTCTTTGAATAGTGAGCTAGTGAGCACAGGGCATCCATGTGCCAGTACTTGTGACATTCAGTAGACAGGAGAACCATGAGTTTCAGGCTAGCTTAGATGCCACAGTGAGTTCAAGGCTAAGATGAGTTATATTATGAGAATCTACCTTAAAAAAAAAAATCGGGGACTGGGGATGTAGCTCACTGACAGAGTAATTATATAGCAGATGTAAGGGCTGGGTTTGATTCCTACACTACAAAAATAATAAATAGATAAGAGTCTGCCCCAAACTTGGATATTGCTTTTGTTGTGCTATGATTTCTGCTTCTGTAAAATTTATCTTGCCTAAGCAGTTATGAAAAGCTCCCATGATTAGTCTTTGGCAGACTATAAAATTAAAATTAAATATATATTTGAGTCAGTTATTATACATTTTTTATTATTTAGTAACATGTATAATTCAAAATTTTAAGATTAAACTCAGTGTATTCTTGCTCTAATCTGACCTGGTATACATCCTGGAAACTCAGTTGTAGACTCCAATCAAGGAAATCTATTAAAGGCATGGAAGGGTCTTGGCCCCTGACACCTAATGCAATGTAGACCAGGTAGGGTTGCAGTACAGAAACTACAGTAGAACCTTATGTTTGCCTTTTAGATGTGGCCGTCTTGTGTATCACCTTGGTTTGCCTTACTCCTTCCTCACATTCCCATATGTTGAAGAAGCCATTAAGATCGCTTACTGTGAGGAGAGGTGCGGAAACTGCAATCTCACGGTAGGCATTTTTCTCAATTGCTTTTACTGGGGGATAAAGAGAAAACTCTTAAAAAAATCTATCTAATAAGTGGCTTGCTATCGATTATAAAAGGAAAAATTTTAATGCATGATTTGTGTTAGGTAACACACCTTAAAACATATTTTCAAGATTCATATTGATGCTTTTATCTAGAAAGCCTTTCAAAACAAACAAACCATGACTGGAGAGATGGCTCAGTGGTTAAGAATACTTGCTGCATTTGCAGAGAAGCCCCATTTAGTCCCCAGCACCCACACAGCAGCTTAGAGCCATTTAATTCCAGTTCCAGGGGACCCAGTGCCCTCTTCTGGCCTAAGGGTACCAGGCACAAATGCAGTGCTCTCAATACATGGAGCCAAGGGACTCATATACATGAAGTAAAAATAAATAAACATCTAAAGGTAATAAAAAACTATCGTAGACCACTATGTCAGCTACTAATGAATGCTGTTGCATAAGGATAAGTGCTCGAAGAATTTAGTCAACATTTAAAATATTCTGACTGTGGTAACCTGGGCATGTTCAGAGAAAAGCTCATCTGTGATGTTACTGGTCAGGGAACTGAAACTAGATAACTATTTAATTTGTCCCTTGATTCAGGACAACCAGCTTTGCTAAAGAGCTAGCCTCTTTTTCTTCTGTTAGTTGAAGTATTACACTCCTCTGAAAAAGGAATGTATACCACTAATTACTTGATATCTCCTCATAACCACGAAAATATTTACTTCTTGTTATGAGAAAGAAGTACATTTAAATATTTCTATAAAAATTTAATTTTTATTGACTAAAATTTTTTCTTTTGCACTTAAAATATCTTTAAACAGTATTTCCCAAATTGGCCAGAGTGTTAAAATTTAAATTCAGGTTCAAGAAATATTCTGAAATTATATAGGAATTGACTAATGTTGTTGGCAGGTCACATTAATCGTACCACTTTGATTTTAATATTTATAAAATTCTGAATGTTAGTTTCAGATTTTAAAGATGAGGATACTGGGTTGCAAATAAAGCTCTTAAACTTGAACCAACACTAAATAATTAGTGCTATCAAGATTTAATTTTTTATATTTTGGGGTTACTTCTGGTTTTGCATTTGTGGAAATGCCTGCTCTAAATGTCCAGCCATATTGGAAAAAAAAAGGCAGAAAGATTTCATATAATTGGCTTAAAACTTATAAACTATTTGCTAAGGAGAATAACATAGCATAGGATCTGATATCTACATCAAATCAGCACCTTTCTGTTTTGCTGTCAATTATATGATACCTTATTTGTTCAACCAAGAGAGAAAAAAGCTGCTGTCAATTAAAGTAGGCTATGATGGCTTTTTTATCCAACAGAACTGTGAAAACACTACCAAAGCTTTGATGAAATTAAAAACATTTTCTCATGAAGCAGAATGTAAAGTTGCCAGTCTTTACTGACATCTTTGAGTTGTCAGAGAGAAGCTATTTAGCTTTAGAAAACAGGATTAGATCAGATGGCAGGTTTGCAAAGTGACTTGTAGCAGAACCGATGTTAAGATTCTGAAATATTTGGCTGACTTCATTAGGATGTAAGTTTTTTCAGCCAGTTTATTAAGTTTTGATTTTACAGAGAGAAATCTAGTAGTTTTGCTTCTTTAAACCTATTATAAAAATTTTAGACATTGAGACTAGGATAGGGCTCTTTTTCGTTGATATACTAGCCAGGTGTATCCCAATTCACTTGTTGAAATAACATATGTTGGCCCTACACGTAATTTTTTCATGCGTTCATGATAATTCTATAAGCATGTTAACAAGTGGGTTTATAAATTTGTTCCAGAGTCTTGAAGATGAAGACTTCTGTAAAACTGTGACCTCAGCTACTGCCAATAAAACTGCGGAGCCCTCAGAGGCTCATAGCCACCACAAACACCACAACAAACATGGGCAGGAGCATCTTGGCAGCAGTAAGCCTTCAGAGAATCAGCAACCAGGGCCATCAGAGACGACTCTGCCTCCTTCAGGCTTGCACCACCACCACAGGCATAGGGGCCAGCACAGGCAGGGTCACTTAGAGAGCTGAGACACCACAGCAAGTGAAGGCTTGCACCTTT
The DNA here is from genome assembly GCF_000001635.26 of Mus musculus. Lineage (NCBI taxonomy): Eukaryota > Metazoa > Chordata > Mammalia > Rodentia > Muridae > Mus > Mus musculus. The sequence goes on from NC_000081.6 coordinate 3,279,376, forward strand.
CACTTGCCCAGAGGAAGCTCTGACGAAGGGGGTGCATCAACCAGCTCCTGTGTAAGTTGTCTAAGGAGTCCGAGGCAGCCCCCAGCAGCTGCTGCTGTCACTGCCGCCACCTCATATTTGAGAAGTCAGGGTCTGCAATTGCTTGACAGTGTGCGGAAAACCTCCCATCCTTATGTAGCTGACAGGGGCTTTTCGCGGAGGAGAAAGTCACTGAATCCTGTCAGTGTAGGTCACCTCCAGCTGCCTGACAAAATCAGCCCATGAACCCCATGGAAGCCAACCCCAACTGAAGCTGAGATAATCAGACCAGGAAGTGAAAATGACATTCAAACTAAATTATTTAAAACAAGGCATACCTCTCCCCAACTCAGTCTAAAGACACAATTTCATTTTGAGAATGTTTACAGCCCATTTAATTAATCAGTGAACTAAAAGTCATAGAAATTGGATTTGTGCAAATGTAGAGAAATCTACCATATTGGCTTCCAAAATTTAAAAATTTTATGCCACAGAACATTTCATCCAAATCAGATTTGTACAATAGGGCACCTGAAAAGTGACTGCAGCCTTTGGTTAATATGTCTTTCTTTTTCCTTTTTCCAGTGTTCTAGTTACATTAATGAGAACAGAAACATAAACTATGACCTAGGGGTTTCTGTTGGATAGCTTGTAATTAAGAACGGAGAAAGAACAACAAAGACATATTTTCCAGTTTTTTTTTTCTTTACTTAAACTCTGAAAACAACAGAAACTTTGTCTTCCTACTCTTACATTCTAAACCGATGAAATCTTTAACAGATTACACTTTAAATATCTACTCATCATTTTCTCTCTCAGAGTCCTAGCTTGAGTTGCACTGCATGTATCTGTGCATCTTGTTCTCTTCATTTAATGCTGTACTGTTCTGCTGAGCTCTGAGGGACTATCTTGAGAGATGTAATGGAAGGAAAGCGTGGTGTTAATCTGCGTACTGCTTAAGACAGTATTTCCATAATCAATGATGGTTTCATAGAGAAACTAAGTCCTATGAACCTGACCTCTTTTATGGCTAATACGACTAAGCAAGAATGGAGTACAGAATTAAGTGGCTACAGTACACACTTATCAAAATAAATGCAATTTTAAAACCTTTCAAGTGTGTGTCTTTATTGTTCAGCATGCTCACATTGAAAATAGAAGTGATTTTTTTAATGCCTTAAAAAAAAAAAAAACCAAAACCCTAAGTTGTAACTAATGCATTAAGTGCTCTGCTCAAAACCGTCTTCGCATGAGGCGGGTATCTTTGCAGGCTGCAAGGCGCTGCTCTAGGTCTCGGATAGTGTTCTGCAGACTTGCAATTTCTTTGCTCTTTTCTTCCTGAAGATGCTGAAGCTTCTAAATGAAGCAGAAATAAGTCTGTCACAGCAACTTAGAGGTAAGGTTAGGTATAGTGAACCACAAAACAACAATCACAACACTTGTATTTTAACAGACTAGCTTACTCTGAAAGGCCTGCCCTCTCATTTTTGTGTGATTTATGGAGAAAAACTATTTTAAGGCTACAAAAAGAATTTAATATATTTAAAACAAGTATTAGGTAATTTTTATAGGAACATCCTAAGACAATTAATTTTCTGAAGTTACAGTTATGGGACAGAATGCACATACCCTTCTGTAGATACTCTGCAGCAAAATAGTCGTGTCCGGATATGATTTTGATTTAGTCTGAGCTCTTGCTAGTTTAGTGTCAAACTGAACCAAATTAAAAAAGAGAATGTTATTAAGGGTGTTATAGTTTAAATACTTACAAACAATGTTTCTGGAGGAAAAGTATACCTTTGCTATGTATTTTGTAATTGAACACATTCCATTTAACAGACAGAAAAACCTTTATGAAATAATCCAGAAAAAAGAACAAGGAACATGCAAACAAGAGTCAGCTAGGTGTGGGGTTAAAACTGCAGTGGTGGCTTTACAAAGAGCCAGACACCACTGGGCACAACCTCCATATGTGGCACAGGGCTTTTTCTCAAACCCCACTGCTCCTCCCACTCCTCCACATGAGGCATGTGCTTGACCACTGAGCCAGGAAAGCTCTTCATGTTACAACTGGTGTACTTTTGTCAGTAAAAAACAAAGCAGTGTGAGTCACAGCCTTAGGAGAGAAGCTCACATGTCTTTCAAACTTTGAAGCCAAACATTAAAATTTGGGTGTGATTTAGTTGATTCAGGCTTTTATAAAAACTTAAATTGAATCAAGTTAAAAGACAGTCTTCTCATAAGCCATTTTTTTTTTTTGCCCAGTATTCCACTATAATTCTTCCTTTTATATTTATCTTAGCATGTCCTCTGAGAAAACTAGAATAAGTTTTCCATGAGCTTGTGTTCTGTCTTAAGGAGAGAATGGATAGTTACAATGAAGATACATACAGACATCTGATTACTATTCAAACAGCATAATCAGACTAGACTAGTGACATGGTCCAGATAACAAATAAAATGCAGCTCCTAACTGATAGATTACAAGTTGGTGGTACATCTTGAAATAAGGCTTGTTGTATGTCAGTTGACCATCCAGCCCTCTCTGTGGAATACTTGACTAGGGTATGGCCCCAGCAGTACAGCAGCACAGTGGTAGCCATAACAACAGCAAAATCCCTCTGAAGCAACAAGCATTTCCCCGCTTCTGCCCCATATGGTTACATACAGACTCCTAACAAGTACTCTAGGCATAGCAAAGTTCCTGGTAAATAAACAGTAAATTATATCAATTAAGATCTGTGAATATTTGCAGAATGTAAATTAGAAGTAGAGATGAGTAGAAGCTATGGTACAATAATTAAAAAAAAAAGATGTTGGTAGATTTTAGAAAAAATGCAAAAGACATAAAAGATTCTGCTGATTCTGCTAACGCATCAGTGTCCTGGAGATTCTGACACAAGGCTGAACAGCTCATTGAAAAGAACAAAGAACTAGAACATTTATGAGATACACTTACGTAAAATACATTTACAAATATTTCAAAGGAATTTTGTCTCTTGAATGTATATATCTTCATAGGAATATATTATGGAGAAATTTGTCTTGTTTTTATCCCAAATAAAACGAAAGGGTTCTGTGGTTTCTTCTGGGGACAGAGAAATACTGAGGGTCCCCATGCTTTTCCCTTGCTGGGATGATAGCCTTATGTTGCCTGCATAGACTAGACTGGAAGACCAGGGGACTCCTGAGTTATTGCCCGCATTCTGAGAGGAAGCAATATCCTTCCTGGAAGCGAGGACCGCCTTCAGATCAAGTGCTAGAAAGCCGATGTCCTATAGACTGAGCATGGCTTTTGCTGAAGAATAAGCACGTGTGATGTCTTCTATCTAGGTCTGAAATTTATGTCATTGCAATAAGAAATAACAAAGTGCGGTTTACACTAAGGAGCGTGCTCCTGTTTAGCCGACTCATAAACACCTACTTCTAGATGCAGTCTGAGGATTTCATTTTGCTTTTCCTTCTCCTGAGTCCTCAACTTTGCATTTAACTCTGATATTTCCATCTCCTTCCTTGCCATTAGTTCTTTGTGCTTTTCTTCATTTAGTTCAACTAAATAAAACAGAAACAAATTCATTCACTTAACAATTCAAAGTTATGTGATTTCATTTCTTTATTTTACATTTACTTATTCAACATGTTTATTGCTCACCTAGGCATTATACTAAACACTCCATGCAAACTACACGTGTTGCATGTTTTCACTGAATTTCTACTTTAGGTAGGAGACAAACATTAATTGCAACTGTGATTGGGACAATGCAGGAGAAACACAGCAATGTGCTGACAGCTTGGGAGAAAATTCTATTACTTGCATTTTCCATCACTGAAACAAAATATCCAACAAGAAGCAATTTAGGGGAAGAAAGTTTTATTTTGGTTCATGGTATGAGTAGATTCAAGCCCTGATGTGGAGAAGGCATAGCCAAGGTGGCTCTGTGGTGCTGGGAGTTTGCAGTAGCTGCTTGGTCTCAGTGGACCAGGGAGCAGACACAAGTGGGGCTCAACTATAAAACTCAAGGTTTACCACCCCAGTGACACATTTCCTCCAGGCAGGCCCTACCTCCTAAAGGTTCCGCAGTCTCTCAAAACAGCAGCAACTAGGGTCCAAGGGTTCAAACACATTAGCCTGTGGGTGACATTTCACACCCAAAAGATAAGAGAATTGTTAACCAAATTTGTTGGGTGAGCCTAAGATGGAAGGGGCTTTTCTCAGGATGCTATCTTTAAGGCAGAACTGCACATAAAAGTTATTTTGCTAGGTACAGTTGTTACATCAAATGAGAGCTGATGAGAGAAATGCTGGCTTGTCTCAGGAGAAAGTAACAAGAGGTACATGGTAAGCCCCTTACCCAGAGGTCGTTTTACATTGTGGTTTGAATGGGAAGTCTGGCTGCATAGCTTTGTCATTGGTATGCATGTAGTGTCCTAGACTGTGCAAAGCACATCATTGTGAGGTGGTCTGAGTAAGAATGGTCTCCATAGGCATATATATATATATATGCCTATGGAGATATATATATATATATATATATATATATATATATGAATGTGTAGCCTCCAGGGGATGGCTCTATATGAAACGATTAGGAAGGGTGAAGTTTCAAAAGCCCTTGTCAAGCTTAGTCTCTCTGCCAAAGGATCCAGATACAGCTCTCAGCTGCTGCTCTAGCTCCTACCTGCCAGTTGCCATGTGCCCAACCATGATCATAACGGACTAAAGTTCTGAAGCTAGAATGTGCTTACATTTTTATTTTATTTTTAAGTAAATGATTTTTAAGAATGTGAATTTTATTAATAAATCATATTTTAAAATTGTGTGTATAGAGTAGTTTTATGTATTTTCGATAAGGTATTGAATAGTATTTGAAATACAAAGGTATTTTAAATGAATAAATTATTTGTGCTCTTAAGCAAAAATAGCTTACAAAATAAGATCCGCAGTGGTTGGGAAGGGACACAGTTTTGCGTTGTTAGTTTAGAAAGTCTGAACTATTACACTTGATGGCAGACCTGTAAGTCCTTGCTGTACTTTCCCAAATGATCAGGCCTCTTTCCTGATCAACATCACATCTCTATGCTTCGTCAAATGTCCTATTCTCTTACAGCTTTCTTATTCTTGCTAATAACACATCATCAAGGATAGGAGCCTCAAGAAAATCTCTTATTTTAATAAGAGCCAATCAGTTCACAAAATCCACCAATAAGCGACTTCTATTCACAACTACTCCACACTTAGTTTCAGACCCCATTTTCCCCATTTGGACTATATATCTAGTCTCTCTACTGTCACTGCTACATCAAGATCACAAACCCACTGTTGTCATGTCAGTCACTCTAAATACAACTGTAGTCATGGCTATCACCTTCTCAGAAACCTTCACTCACTTCAGACTTTCTTATCCAGACAAAAGTGTCAAAGAATATATCCTTAAGCACTAGTATTTCTCTTGCTGAATTGAAGAGACACAAGAAACCTGCACATCAAATCCTATACTCGGCTGACCCTGTGCGGAGCCAGAGCAGTTAGCACTCTCTCCCACTGAAGACCAACCCCACGGGGAGTGGGGGTGCCAGCCTTGGGAACAGAGGAAAAGCAGCATACCCTAGCCTCCACATCTCTGAAACTCACACCCGCTTTTGATTAACAACCAATATCTCCTGTTCAGGTGGCTCCTGCCCTTGAAAGAAACAGAAGCCAATACCCTCGAAATGATAACAGCCCACTCTTAGACTATGAAAAAGAGACAATTAAGTGTCCCCAGACAGCTGTGGCCAGTTGTAAAACTATACCAGCCTCTGATAGCACATGTTACCTTTTCCAGGTCAGAAAGGTCCCTTTCCAGCTGCATGGTTCTGTCCCCACTGTCTGAACAAACGATATCAGGTTTGAAGGATGACATTCCCTTACCCTCTCATGGAATGCCAAGGCTTGAAAACTCCATTTACGTGTTTTTCCTTTATAAACCCCCTTCATTTAGACCTGGGGCTTCACTCTCTTTCCTGTTCCATCAGGAAGGTTGGTGGCCCAAGCTCGAGCTTGAATAAAGACTCTCATGCGATTATAGCGGGTTGTGATTCCTAGTGGTCTCTTTGGGGTTTTTACAATCTGGGCACAACAGAATCTTTTTTGTATAATATAAAGTAAAAGCAGGAAATAGGCAATCACGTCCTAATATGTCCAATGTCTTCCTCTCTGAGTATCTGTCTTGAGGCCTGTGATGGTTTGAATCAGTCAGACCCCACAGGCTCAGGTATTTGTACACTTTCCCCCAGTTGATGGTGCTGTTTGGGGTGCTAGTATAGTATAGTATAGTATAGCTAGTATAGTATAGTATAGTATAGTATAGTATAGTATAGTATAGTATAGTATAGTATAGTATAGTATAGCTAGTATAGTATAGTATACTATAGCTAGTATAGTATAGTATAGTATACTATAGCTAGTATAGTATAGTCTTGCAGCAGGAAGTACATCAGTGGCAGTGAACTTCCAGTTCACTCTGCCTGCTTTGTGCTTGCAGATAAATACATGACTGATCTCTTGGCTTCTTGTTCTGGCCACCAGCTGCTATTATGGACATTACTATCCTTCTGGAGTCATAAGACAAATAAATTCTCCCTTTTATAAGTGGCCTTGGTAATGGTATTTTATCACAGTATAAAAAAAGTTACTACTAACTTACTAAGAAGCTAATGTCAGAGAGTATGTGAAGATCCTAACCACATTGATATTTTGAGATTTGAACTTTGAACTAGAAAAGCAATTGAATGCTATAAGCAGAGCTTAATGGGCTGCCCTAGTAGAAACCTGGAAGACAGGTAGTGCTAAGAATAGTGTGGACTGTAGAGGCCCTTGCTCAAGAGGTTTAAGAGGGAAACAAGGACTTTATCAGCAGCAGATCTAGAGGCCATTCATGTGATATTTTGGCAAAGAAAATGGCTGTTTTCTACCTGTTCCCTGAGATAAAGGAAATTCCAAGACTATACAATGTTGGGTATATGGCAAGGTTGCTACTGATTTCCCTTATGCAGATCTATTATGAAAAAGAGCAAGTGGAGGAAAAAAAGAACCAGAAAATAACAGTTTGGAGAGAAAAAAAACAAACACTAAGAAGTTTAATGTTACAGCCAAGGCAAGTGCTGAAAAGTCTGTAATTGTTAAGGAGATTAGAGGCCTCTTGTCAGTTAAGCTTTCAACTTGTAAAAGGATAAGGTCTCAGAGGAACTGGATTTTAAAAAAGCTACCTGGACTGAAGAGATTATTCACCAGTTAAGAGTGTTTCATCTTCTGTCACAGGACATGAGTTCAATTTCTAGAACTCACATAACAACTAACAAAACAACCATCTGTAATTCCAGTTCCACATATATATTATACAGGCATATATGCATGCAAAAATCTATATAATGTTTTAAAAAATATTTTTAAAAAGCTGCTGCAAATGTGATTCAAGGGGTGAGAGTAGATTCTAAGCTGGCTCTCAGCTTAGTAGTGTCATCCGCATGGTACTGGCTTGGAGGTGTGAATGCAAGTGAGGATGTGTTGGGATTCTTCTGTGGCTGTAGAGAGCCACTGCAGCCAGAATATGTGGGACAGAGTTGGAGGGCCTGCAGGAAGGCTCTGAAAGGCCACTGCAGAAAGCTGTGATGGTAGAAAATGCAGTCATTGTATATGGTTTCCACATACCTTTCGGTTACAGTGGAGACCCAGAGATGACGGAGATGCCAGAGCTATGAGACATCTGCCAAAGAGAGCTCTATAGAGGGAGGAGAACCTGCCCAGTACTCAATGCCACTCAAATACTACTCAGAAGTTAAGTATTTTCTCACACTCAAGACAATCTCTTAATTCTGACCATAAAACTTTAAAAATGCTAGTTATATATTTCCAACACACGACGGCACAGAATATACTAAATGATAATATAACATATTATCATTTCAAAAGCTAGGAATGGGAACATAGTGAGGAAACACTGGAACAAAGCCAATCTAAAACCCAGGATGGCAGACTCCAAACCCTGTAACTCCATGTGCTGTGTCTGCAATTTTAGGGTGTTATCTGAGCACTTAAACGTCTGCCTTATATGACTATATTTGAATTCACTTCCCAGGCCTTAATGATTTTTGCAAACCATGTAGTTCTTTCTGGTTTCTGACTAAAAAGGAATATTGTGTGTCTTAGATGGATTTGTGCTGTTATAAGCTATAGTATAGTGATTTCATATGTAAAGTTGAAATGACCTTTTGATTTTAATCACAGTTGACAAATGTGCTTTCTATAGCTGGAAGTTTTTACAACAGTGATCTGAGAAGTTCCTAGAGATACTGAACTGGATTGTGTTGCCCTTAAGGAGACACTGAACTAAGGTTTTACAAGAATATTTACCTGTCTTAAAGATAACTTGTTTTAGAATTCTTTTCTAAAGATAAAAGGAACATTTTCTTCCTTCCTTTCTTCCTTCCTTAAAAAATAAACTAAAATTTTCATTTCAGTGTTCTTTATTGAAGGGCTTAAAAATATTATCTGTTAAGTTTTAGGTGATCTCATTCAAGATCACATTATAGCTTCTAAAATAAAGATAAAGACAAAAATAAAGTGCTTTTAATAGCAATACTAGCAATGTTTAAGAAGCTGTTGGTAGGATATATATTTGCAATAGTATTTTATTAATATACTTATAAATAATTGTTCACTGTGGAAATTTGTACTTGTTTAAAATAAAATATAAGCCATTTCTGTTGTTCAGAATATATTGACTTTATATGTATTTAGTTTACCCCATTAAATTACTACTATACTTAACTTAAGGGTTAAAATAGTACTCAAAGGAATCACTGACTATTAATCTTTACAAAATTGAACTTTTTGGTGCATCTCATAAAATTATTTGTAAATCAGTACCTTAGAAATTATTCTTTTTTAAAAAACTTGGTAAAAGGAATAATTAGGAAATTAAACAGAAAAAAAGTTTTTGTACTATTCACAAAGTTAAAAATATTTATTTACATTTTTCTTTTTTTTTACAGCACCATATTAAACAAAACAGTATCTTGTGCCTGGATTTCTTTACATATTTGCTTAATTTTGCCTTTTTGAGATAAGGACAAGATATACAGTCCTGGCTAGAGTGGAGTTCACACTGTAGATCAGGATGGCTTCCAGTGTGCAGTTCTCCTATTTCTGCCTCTCGAGTGCCAGTGTAGAGGCATGTGCCACCACACCAGGCTTCCTTCATTTACTGTAATGCTTCTAAGATGGTCACACTGAGGAAAACCAGTTGTCTGTTCCTTTTTATTGCTGTGGGTAGATGTACTATGAATTTTAAAACACTCGCACTAGTTAAGAATTTGTGTGATGACAACTCTGGGCTACTATGAATAAAGCTGCTATAAAATTTAGTCAGTCCTTCCTCTAACTCCTCCATTGGGGTCCCTGTGCTTAGTCGGATGATTGGCTGCAAGAATCTGCATCTGTATTGGTCAGGATCTGGCAGAGTCTCTCAGGAGACATCTATATCAGGCTCCTGTCAGCAAGCACTTCTTGGCATCAGCAATAGTGTCTGAGTTTGGTGTCTGCATATGGGATGGATCCCCAAGGACCCAAACCATTCAGGCAGGTCTTTGTGTGTTGTATGCTTTCATTTCTCTGGTAAATACCCCAGAGCGGCATTTTTGGGTCTCAGTGAAAATGTTATGTGGTGGTCATGGAAATGAACCTTTTAGATCACAGGAAAAAAATCAAAACGACTTTTATCTGTTTTAAAAGATCCAAAGCTATGTCTAATTATAGTCTAATTAATTTGAAATGTTGTATTACTCAGGTTAAACATCTTCTCTTATGCTTATTTTCTTCCTATATATCTTTGGAATAGTGTCTGTTCAATACTTTGCCATTTTCCTGTGGATTGATACATACTGCAGAGAGCTCACCATTAGTTATGGGCCTCCTTCCTCTGCCTCACGAGCTAGGATTATAGGTTTAGTTACTTTTTATATACAATGTTCATAACAAGCCAACCTACTATTTATGTGTAATAAGAGCTGCTTTACTGAAGAAAATTAGTAAAGTTATATTCCATACTGCTAAGGATACCATATTGTATTTAAATCTTTGATAATTAACTATATAAAGATGCTGTTTTCACATCAGGCAGAATCAAGCACTGTACTGGGTGGTTTTGTGGTCAACTTGACACAAGCTGGAGTTATCACGGAGAAAGGAGCTTCAGTTGAGGAAATGCCTCCATGAGATCTAGCTGTGGGGCATTTTCTCAATTAGTGATCAAGTGGGGAAAGGCCCCTTGTGGGTGGGACCATCTCTGGGCTGGAAGTCTTGGGTTCTATAAGAAAGCAGGCTGAGCAAGCCAGGGGAAGCAAGCCAGTAAGTAACATCCCTCCATGGCTTCTGCATCAGCTTCTGCTTGAGTTCCAGTCGTGACTTCCTTGATGATGAACAGCAGTATGGAAGTGTAAGCTGAATAAATCCCTTCCTCCCCAACCTGCTTCTTGGTCATGATGTTTGTGCAGGAATAGAAGTCCTGCCTAAGACAAGCACAAACATGAACAGAATTGAGAATGATTATATTTATGTTACATAAATATATAAAACAAATTGAAATGCATAAATACAGTGTTCATTCAAGAATACTACTATTGGGAAAATAATATGTACCTTTAAATTGTCATGCTATGTCTGAGTTCAGTAAGTTAAAATTTTAAAATCACCTTTTTTCTGCATATCAAGATAAAGTTTGCTCATTTCGGTTTTATGTTCCTCCTCTTTGATTTTCATTTCACTTATGAGTTTGGCAATCTTATTCTTATATTCCTAGAAAGTAAAATATACCCACTTTCCATAAAATAGTTATGATTTTTGATAATTAGAAAGGTAAATGTACCAGGTGACATTAATTTTTACATGTAACTGTATCCAATGCTTTTTATTTACTTCCAATTAATTTTTTAGTAGGCACACACAAAATAACAAGCTTCATCACTCACACATATGTATCGCTGTACCTTGCTCATGTGTGTTCTTCCCCTCCCACAACTGGTCCTTTCCCTTTGTCTTCTGCTAAAGAGACCTCTAGATTCTGCATCACTCAATGTGCTTTATTTGGTTTTTCTTCCTCTTTGTGGTCTCAGTGTGGACTATCTGCTACAGGCTCATGTGTCTGGATACCTGGTCACCAGGTGGTGATGCTGTTTTCAGAGGCTGTGGAAACTTTAGGAGGCAAGGCCTTGCTGGAGGAAGTGAGTCACTGTGCATGAGCTTTGAGATTTGATAGCCCGCCTCCATGTTCTGCTTAAACTCTGCTTCCTGACTATGGCTGCGGTGTGGCCGGCTGCCTCATGCTCCTGAGGCTGTGCTTCCTCCTCTGCTGTGATCTGATGGATCCCCTTAAACTGTAAGCCCTCTCTTCTCCCTCTCTTGAACTGTTCCTTGTCAGGTATTTAGCTGCTGCCACAGAAAAGTAAACAATGCACTGCCCACTACCCTCTCTTGTTCTTCCTCCCCACTTTCTTTAGACACCTTTGTCCTCCCCATCATACCACTTCTATTTTTTCACTCTTTCTCTTTCTCTCTCTCTCTCTCTCACACACACACACACACACACTCTCAATACTCACATACCTATACCTCTCTCTCTCTCTCTCTCTCACACACACACACACACACACACTCACTCACTCTCTCACATACTCACCCACCTATACACATAGAGTCACACGCTTATATGCACTCACATACTCACACACACTCACACATACACTCACATTCACACACATACACACTCTCACATATACTCATAAACTTATACACATACACTCACATACTTAAACACACATACACAGACACACTCACACACTTACACACATACGTTCTCACACACTCACACACATTACACACATACACTCTCACACACACAGTTATACACATACACTCTCACACTTACACACATACACTCTCACATATACATTCACGCACTTACAGACACACTCACACACTTACACATATACACATTCTTTCACACATTCACACACATACACGCACTCACATACTTACACACACTCATACACACTCTCACACACTTACTCATTCTCATACACAGTGTGACTTGGAAAGGAGCAGGGAAGAATTAAGGAAGGAGGGGAAAAAGGCAGAGAAAAGAGTGGGGAAGAAGTATCTTAGAGACATTAAGTAATCCTCCAAATCACAGGCAGAATGCTTTTTCTTACTGGTAAAGATTACTCAGAAGTCCCAGGTTGGGCACTAGAACAGGCCAGTGTTTTCTCAAGAGCTCCTCATACAGGAACTTGTCAAGAGAAGATCTTTCAAGCTAAGCCTGTACAGACTAAGCTTCAGTTTTGGAGATCTTTGATATGTTGGCTTTTGGCTATGAGAAAAAGGTGATACAAACCTCCTCACAGAGTAGAGGGATAGGGATTGGCATTTAGTTTGTCTTGTATTTTTGAGCCACTGTGTTATATGTTCTGCAGTTGCTATCACTACACTGTTTCTGAGGGAAAGAACAAAATGTAGCAGAGTTTCAATGGCCCTTGGGTGGAACTAATTTGTGCTCTACGTAAAGTCTCCATTATTTGGATGGTACAATGATTACCGAAATCACAAAGAATACAGACTCACTTCTTTTTTTAGTAAAAGAATTAAATAAAACTATTAACCATCAGAATATGCTCTGAAGTAAGTCTATTAGCACAACTGAAAACCATGTAGCAAAATAATTGCATCTCTTCTTGGTAAAAAGAAATAGTGTGTAAGTGATATTAGAACATTATGTTTTGTAAAAGAGACTATGATTTGCAAAAGTTACTGTCCATTTATTAAAGATTTTTACATGTCTAACATATATATACTACATTTAAGTAATTTTTAGTGATGTTTATTAAAACAACTTGCTTTTCCTTGAACAAATGCTTTTCAAGAGTTTAACTGAACACAATAGCATATAACTCACCTGTTCATGAGATTTTAACTTTTCTTTCATAAAATCAACATTTCTTTTTAGTTGTTCATTTTCATCTGTATACAGATAATCAAGGAATATATTACTAAATAGCAGTTAAAATTATCACGGGGATATTTATAACATTTTTTTTTCCTGAGACAGGGTCTCTCTGTGTAGCCCTGGCTGTCCTGGAACTCACTCTGTAGACCATGCGTGACCTAATTAAGTATGCACCCAACACTGCTATAAACTGGAAATGTAGGAACACAAGAAGTTACTGCTTCTCATAGACCTTACTAAGGTCAGATGCAATAGCTGTATTAGATAAACCTTTTACAGTGTTGCTGTGTTTGAAATAATGTGAGAACATGATTGGGGAAACCTTGGTCATCTTGACACTGGGAAAGGTTAGGGTTAGGGTTAAGGTTAGGGTTCTAGACATAGAGAACGAGGCAGCAGAGGTTGGGTTTGAGGGAAGCACAATCAGAGGCCAGTGTGATGGGTTCCATTGTAATTCTAGCTCGTGGGGCACTGAAGCAGGACTGCTGCAAGTTCTGGGCCGGTTTGGGCTAAATAATAAGTTTCAGGCCAGCTTACACTACAAAATAAGCCTCTGTATATAAACCCAAGGGGCAGGTATGGAATGCCAGGATGGTTCAGTGGACAAAAGCTACCACTTCCAAGCCTAAGGACTTGAGTTAAATTCTAGAACCCACAGGGTGGAAGGAGAAACTGACTTCTGCAAGTTGTCTTCTTTCTTACACACAAGCACCATGTGATATGTTCCCAGTCACCCAAGTTTCCCTTGAGTGAAAAACATACCAATAATAAGAAAATATTTTTAAACAAACAAAACAATATTCCCAGTGTTCTTTCTCCTATGGGCTGGAGACTAAACTTCTAATACATGGACCTTTGGGGCACATTTTATATTCAATCTGCAAGGGGCTACTTCGACCTTTGTGTAATGCTGCTATGAATATTAGTGTACAAAAACTTATGTCTCTGATTTTTATTGCTTTTTGTTCATATCTTGGGGTGGAATTTATGAATCAAATGGTAATTCTATGTTTCATTTTTCTGAGTAATCACCAGTTTGTGGTAACGCTGCATTATATTCCTACCAGCAATACAAATATACCTTGTGTTTTGAGACAGGGTCTCTCACTGGTCTGGAGTTTCCAGGTAGGTCAGGCTAGTTGGCCCCTGGATGAGCCACAGTGATCCACCTGTTTCTGTCTGTCACCAGGGTTGGGTTTTGTAAGTTGGTACTGCCACATGTGGCTCTCTTTTACTTCCTCCCTCCCTTCCTCCTTTGCTCCCCCCACACTCCCTTTTCCTTTCCTTTTCTTCCTTCCCCTTTTTTCTTACTTATTTGAGACATGGTTTCTACAGCTTGTACTCACGTGAGCACACTCACATTCAATCAATCATCTTTCCAGGATCCAAACCATGGTCTTAAGAATGATTTCTCTAACTTACCTTTCAAATTGTGTTGATATTGAACAGTCTGTTGTAGCCCTTTTATCATAGTATGAAGAATAATACATTCTAAAACATAAGATACATTTGTTTGAAAATCTTGATAGAAAGAGCTGAAAGAAAATAATATTCAACTTAAAATTATGTGATCTTACTAAAGCAACCAGACATCTCAAGATGAATTACAATATATAGCATTAGGGCTACTATTGTTACAATGAAACCTGGAGGCAAGAGTTGATGCAGATGCCATGGAGAAGTGCAGCTTATTGGCTTGCTCAGCCTGCTTTCTTATGGAACCCAGGTGTCCAACAGCCCAGGCATGGCACCACCCATAATGAGCTGGGCCCTCCCCCACAGATCACCAATTAAGAAAACACCCTAGAAGCTTGCCTACAGCTTGATCTTCTAGAACCATTTTCTCAAAGGAGTCTCTCTCTCTCTCTCTCTCTCTTTCTCTCTCTCTCTAATATTTTTATTGATTATGTTAGAATTTCACATCACTCACTCCATCATATTCATTTCCTAGTCCTCCCAAGTCCACTCCCCAACTTTATGACTTTCCAACACCAGAAGAGGAAGAGGAGGAGGAGAAAGAGAAGGAACACAACTCCAGTATGGTCAAACTCTCAGTGGCCAGTCCCTTAAAGAAAACAGTCCTTTCCCACCTGCACCACCACCAGAAGCCCTCAATTGTAACACATACACTACAGCATCCTTATTACAACTTTTAAGAGTGTTCTTTGATACTTTCCCTTCTTGTCTACCTCTTCTTCCAGGGGTGTTGGTAGTGGAAGTAGGGGTTCATACTGACACCTTCTATGTCCCTCTTTCTTAACTGTGAGTTTGCAGTCATCGATGCAACTGCCAAAGTAGCTTCCTTTAACCTTAAAGCCAGCCAGGAGCACCAACCACAGACATTTACATGGTCTCCAGTATCAGCATGTGCCACCAACCTCAGCATGGTCTTTAGTGATAGTATTATAGACCACAGGCATCAACATGGGCCTCTGTCCCAGCTTAGACTACAGACACCATCAGAGCCCTAAGTGGCATCACAGGCCAAGCACATCAATACGGCCTCCAGGACAACATGAATCAAGGACACCAACATGGCTTCAGGTGACAACAGACTACAGATATCAACACAGTCCCCTGATGCAGGACCATGAATATCAACATGACCTGAGGTGACTGCACAGGTTACTCACATCGACATGGCCCTGCTGCAGCACAGCCCACATATACCATGGACATCTGCATGATCCTTGGTGGTAACGGGTTTCTTTGTGTAGCTTTTCAGCCCTAGAACTTTCTCTGTAATGCAGGCTGGACTCAAACTCAGAGGTCTGCCTGCCTCTGCCATAGAATGCTGGGATTAAAGTAATGCACCACCCCCTCCCAGCAAGTTTACTCCTCCCTAAAGACTCTGGTTTGTGTCAACTTGATATAAAACTAGCCAGCACAAACAATAAGTACTTTATAATCAACCTTTATGTGAAATGAACCCCAACATTTCGTAATTACTTTTCTAAGGCACCGTACAGTAGAGATTTTCCCATGTGCCTTAGCAATGTTTTTCCTGGAAGCGACTCACATGTGGACATGTCTGGGAATCACAAAAAGTGTTTGCATGCAATGCTTCCAGGAATGCACACACTAAGAAGAGAGAGACAAGTCACAGTAAGGTTGTTCAAAGGTAGAGGGCCACAAAGGTGGAGGGCCACAGCTAGTGAGGAAATATAAGGTGAGGCTTTTGTTACTGCTGAGCAGTTATGTTCTCCTAGATTTGTAACTAAATCCTGGGCAAGAGGAGAGCTGTGAAAGGGTTAAAAACCCAAAACTGTGTTCCAAGACATCAGCTATCTTGGTGCCAGTGTCTTCAAAACAATGCAAAATATTTTCTTCAACCATGATTATTTTGCAAAAGTCCAAAGTCTCACGACTAGCACAAGGGACTACTGTTATGGTCTCTTACCCTTCCCTGCTCTCCTGTCTGTTCCCTCAACCACTCACGCAGCTCTCCGTCACCTTCTCTTCTCTTGTTGCTTTTACTTCCCACTATCAGAATGCTGGTTAAATTACATTTGCTTGGTAGGCATTAGCCGATAACCTGCTTCACATGTTTCTGTGTTAGATGATGTTATAGGAGAGATGTGTTCTGTCAGTACTTCTCTTTCTCGTAATGAACATCACTTATTTGAAGGAATCTAGCAATTAGTGAAATAAGGTAGGTGAAGTTTCCTCAGTAATTAGCAAATGAAATTCACCTTGAAGCTCTTTGCATACTAGTTTTTAAAAAGTATTTTAAAATTTTGAACACAAGATGGCAGGCTCACCACATTTTTCCCCACTAGAAATTAGGTAGCTAAGGAATTCATGAAATACAGTATCATTCAGTGATTTAAGCAAAAGCTTTTCATTATCTTTGCAAACTTAAATCTACATTATCCTTTTGTCCAGAATTTGTTATTCTGTCCTATTAAAAATTTCTCAATTATTAAGCTATTTTTAATAATTTAGTACACCAATATTGATTTTAGTGTAAATTTAGGATCTAGTATTAATTATCAGTTTGTTTATTAGTAATTATTTCATAGAGTAGTTTGAAATAATTAAATGCAATTAAAGCATCACTTCCAGTCTTGGACCTGAAATGTCTCCCAAAGGTTCATGGACTAAAAGTTTGGTTCTTAGCTCATGGAGCCACTGGGAGATTGTAGAAACTTTAAGAGACAGAATCTAACAAGAAGTTAGGTCTAAGAAGTGTCCCACAATGGGAATCTGTGGGACACTTACCTCATGATTAGAATTGGGGCTGTAGAAATGAGAAGTTTACAAATGTAAAGCATAGTTTTCATCGTATCATATGGTATGAAATCACATCATATCACATCACATCACATCACATCACATCGAAGGTGCATGGTGGTAGTACAGTATTAATTTTGATGTCATTGATCCTGTGGCTGAGGTAGAATTTACCCAGTTTGACACCATGTAATTTACATGTTCCACCTTGTTATGCTGTGAGCTTCCCTACAGAACAGGAATTACTTTATGAGTGTGCCTGGAGTCCTGCTCCACCTGTCTGAGGACAAATTATCTACATAAGCCAGTTGGATTCTGCCACACTGGAGAGCTGTTTCTTACTTTATTATTTACTTATGAAAGCAAATTAAGGCTATTTTGTTGATGAAATCACTACAGCTTTGGTCATCGAGAGCTCTTTCAGTTATTTTTGACAGTTCTATTATTATGGGTTTGTTTTTTCATTTCTTTCCCTTCTAAAAAATATTTTTGAGATGAGAAAGTCTCTCTCTCTGTATCTATAGTTGTATTAAAGTCACAATCCTCCTCCTTCAGTCTCCTGAGTGCGGGAATCCTGTAATGTCACACCATACCTGGCCTAATCCTACGTTAACCCGGTTCTTTTTATCAGAGAAAGGTATTAGAAGATAAGATCTAGGGACTGGATCATCCTACTAGGGCCTTTCAGAGACACAGCGAAGATTGTATATGCTCTTCACGGTCAGCTCTGAAAACATATATACATATTTTCTTATGACAACAATTAAAGAATAAAAGAGGCTAAGTATTTGAAAGCAAGCAAGCAGGGATATAGGGGAGGGCTTGGAGGAAGGAACGGGGAGGGGAAATGATATTATAATCAAAAAAGAAGTACCAAATAAAAAAGAAAGTATATGCATATAGTTTTTTTTAAATGTTTCCGCATTTTACTGCTTTCTTTGGGTGTGTGTATACACGTGTATGCATATGCATGACATGTGTAAGTCAGAGGATAGTTTTGGGTAATTGATACTGTTTTACTGTGGATCTGTATGTGGATTCTGTGGATCAAATTCAGGTCATCAGACTTGGCTGCAGGTGCCTTTACCCACCGAGCGACCGAGCCACTTCACAGCTTCAGTTATAACTCTTAAAACTGATGACTCATCAGTTTATGAGGGAGGAGCTCTAGTTTTGCCCCACGTGGTTTTATAGATCTGTACTAGGACTTCAAGTCGCCATTTCTTACATGGGTAGAACCTGATAGAAGACGTAACTTCCTTCAATCTGATTTTTTTTTTTAAACCTATGTTGGAGCTATACTATAGAGTGCTATGAGACAACACTCTGGAACATTCTATATGCACGTAAGGTAGGTTACAAACATGGGGTATAATGTCAGATACTGCAGTGAGCACCTTCCTTGATTATTATTTCTTTAGGCAGCAAAGAACTGACCTTCTTTCATCGAGGTTTCTTTTGTTTGCATTATTTTTAATAAGCTGTTAGTCTTTTCCAGCTGAATATCCAGAAGGTTGTTCTTTCCAGCAGTTTCTATCATTTTCTGTAGAAGAAATTGGGCATATGCTATCACAAAAATCAATGACACCATTTTGATTCTTCTGTTAAGAATATGAAGAGAAATGAGAACACAAACCATTTAACATCTGAAAGTCTAATAATTAAATTTGGGATATAATTTCAAATAAACCGTACTGTATTGAGCCTTCAATTTGTCATTTCTTACATGGGCAGCATCTAGTAGAAGACTCAACTTCCTTCATTCCAGGTTTTCATGTATTTTGGAGATACACTAAAAAGAGTTCAGCAAGACAGCAGTCTGGAAAGTTCTATGTGCACTTATGGTAGGTTACACATGCAGGAGAATGTCGACCAGTGCAGCGAGCACCCTCATGAGATGGGTATGACTTTCTGATTTACTTTCTATTTTAAAAGTAATACAGATGGTTTGGGAATGCAGGCCAGAGATAAATTGCTATGGTAACATTCATGAATCCTCCTTAGATTTCAGTTCCAGAAACACACACACACACACACACACACACACACACACACTCGAACACGACATGTACACATTCACTCATGGGGAATGACATGGTAAAATATTAATTCAGCCCATTATAAACAAGAAAAAAATATGAGCTAACCTGAGCAAATTTCTTTCAACTATTCAACTTTTAGTCCCATGTCAATCCCAGGCATCTATCAAGCATAAGAGTGAATGGCTACTGTCAGCTCCTGTGGAGGCTGATGCAGGACGGTCTCCTGAGCCCTGGCGTTTATGTACAGCATGGGCACTACAGTGAGCTTTTGTCTCAAAACCTAAACCAGCACAAACCAAAACCACCTCCTTGCATTTGTTTCCATAGTACTCTGTGATGGCATGACTATGCTATTCACTCTGTTCTGCACTCAACTGCTTTGCTTAGCGTTATTATCCGGGAGGCGATGTCACAACCACAGCTCTGCTGCACTGTTTTTACAGCTATTTTGAGTTTTATTTTTGAAGACGCTACCAGGGAAAATTCATTGTTTATAGTTTTTCTATTACAGACAACGACTAAGCATTTGGAACCAGCCTCTGGTGTCGGTGTAAGCAGTATAACGAGCCTCCGTGAGCTCCCCAGGTTTATCAGTATGTTTTCCATACGTCTATCCACTTCCCTATTTCAATCTTTAGCAACTCACATTGTATTATTTCATCTGTATTACCACTTATGTATCTAAGAGGCAAGATTCTAAACATCAGAACACCATATCAAATTTAAAAATGGACAATTATGTTTATTTAGGGTACTTGAGAATATGATCGTGTATTTTCAAATCAATGTCTAAACATCTGGCGCTTCTTTCTCATAGGAGTACTTACTTCTTTTCCCTGGTGTTCTATTAATCTCAAGACTAGAGATTTATTTGCCAAGTTTTAGGCAGAGAGATGGAAAAGAGTATAGATAGAATAGAGAAAAACTAAATACACCTATGTTTTATATTACAATTGATTATTATGGTAGAAGACTGAAAAACAAAACTTCTTCACTTTTCATTAAAACTATTTTGGAGTTTCTGGGGTTCTGCCAGTTTCCCTTTAACACTGGCAAAATACATCAGTAATTGTTTCCTTGCCCCAGGAACATCTTTATATGTCAGTATGAATAAGGTAAAGTGAGATAGGGCATTGTGCAGGAGTAGGTAGAAAGAATGCAAGAGCCAGAGGATGAGGTCAGGTGCTGTGCCACACTGTCTTCTGGGCAGGAATGGCTGTTCTACTCATGGACTCACGGGAGCCGAGGACTGTACAAGAACAAGCCAGTCAGCATTGCAATGTGAGAGGGAAGGGCCCGTGGGGCTCTGTCTCTAGTTGACGAGCTCCTGACCACTGACACAGGTGAGAGGGGGTAATCTCTTAGGAGGTGGGGATGGCTGCTGGTAGGTGGACCAGATTCTGGTGGGTAACCTCACATCCCTACACCAGCTGCACTTAGGGAGCTAGAAGAAGAGGAAGAAGAGGAGAAGGAGGAGAAAGAAGAGGAAGAGGAAAAGAAGGAGGAAGAGGAGGAGAAGAGGAAGAAAAGGTGGGGAGGAGAATTAGGGGAAGTACTGGGGTTAGGGCTCCATCCTCCACAGCATGTGTGTGGGGAGTTTGAGTTGGATATGATCAAGAAACATTGTATAAGTATATGAAATTGTCAAATAAATAGAATATTAAAGTTTAAAAATACAGGAAAGGGTTTAGCAAAACATATTTTCATTATCCAAAGCTGGCTATTTTATTTTTAAATAAAAAAGTATGCGTATTTAACAAAACAATACATTTTAGTATAATAACATAGAGTGAAAAAAAGAGTAAGTTTATTGGTGTTTTCAAATTCCTGGCATGCCATTCTTTGAGGTTTTGGGACAATAAATCAGCATTCCTATGAATTCTCAGCCTTCACAGCGGCCACACTTTTATTATTAAGCTAACATAGTTAATATTCATGTTTAAAGACTAAACAAATAATAAAATACAAAACACAGCCTACATGAATTATATTAAACATGAAAACACAACAAAATTTGGGTCTTCCAGTCAGAGCCTCTCATGGAATCTATTGTAGACACTGACCATTCTATTTTTAAGTTTGAGACTTTCACTTATTTCTATTTTATGTATTTGTTCTGACTGCATCTAAGTGCACCATGAGTGTATAGTTCCCTTAGAGGCCAGAGGAGGGTTTGGCATCTTCGAAACCATGGGTTGCAGTTAGCTGTGAGCTGCCAAGTGGGATCTGGGGACTGGAGCCCAGTCTTCTGTTAGAGCAGCAGTGTTCTTAACCATTGAGCAATCTTTCCAGCTCTAGTTCACTTTTAGTTTTAAATGAATTTCCCTTTCTTCCCAGTTTCTCCTTGACAAAAATCTTTTCTGTTTCTCTCTAGCCCTTTGCTCTCCTGTCGTCCATACCTTTTCTATCTGTGAGAAGTCATCTATAAGTTTGTCAAGATTTACAGTCCTGATCTTCTTCGTGCATTCTTCACTGTTTTGATCCATGCCTGAAATAATGAAGGATAGACAATACCAAGTAAGAAAGATGCCAAACATTGGTCATAATTCAAACACTAAAATAATTGTCCTCTGAGCTCCATTTTACATGGAGAACGTTTGATATACTCGGAATTAGCTGCAGTTAAATGCATTCTTTTCTATATTCTTTTCTACCCTCACTCCTGCCAAATTTTCTGTAAACATATCTAAAATTTGTGTGGTTATGTGTGTATGTATATTATATTACAATATTATATATTGTATAAAATTATTTGTTTATATTTAATAAAATAAATGACTGCATTATTAGATTTATTATAATCTATTATCTCAATTACATATAATACATATATAATTAATATAATATATAATTATATCATAATGATTATGTTGTCTTTGCCTTTCAAAAACATTACGGATTTAAAATCTGATATATTATCCAATTTGAGGTATAACTTTTAAAGGTAAGCATTCTCACTTAATATGCTAAACATGCTTGTTTAAGAGTTATCACACACATATTCTGTTAATCTGCTTGTGTTTTATATTTTGTTTAGTAAATAAATGATACATAGAAAATAAAGTACTCACAAAATATTACTTTTTTGTATGCTTTTGGGATTACATAAAAGCATACACATAAAGCTTCCGGGTGGATATGAGTAATGTTTAGTAACTGCTGAAATAAAGAGCAAGTTTCAAGTTTAACTCTGGAACCAATCATAAAAATGTTTCAGAATCCCAGAGGTGGATTCATCCACAGGATGGGGAAACCGAATGTAACCAGCATTTACATGTGGGCGTGTGAAGGTGTCTTACTAGAACCAAGATTAATACAATATCAAAGTGTGAAATACTTGGCATTACATTTTTCTCACATAAAAAAAAAAAGGTGGTGAAATACAGTTTTGAAACTCAGCTATTCTAGATTTGGGAAAAAAGACCACAAGGCCATGTATTGGATGTTAACTAGTCCAAAATAAATGGTATTCAAAATACTTTTTTTGTGGTCATATTCTTGTCAAACTGGACACTGCCTGACATTACTCTGTCAAGAAATTCCACTTTCTTCTTTTTATGTTACTTGACTGTAGCAGCTTTTAATCGTTTTGAAATCTGAATTTTGGTTATGTACTTCCAGTTTAGTGAAACACTTGCAATTCTGTATTGCATATCAGTAAAATTATATTTCAAAAACCTCAGTAAAAACTTGTTCCTTCTGGTAGAAAAATAATCATAATAGACAACCCCCATAACAAAACAGTTTCATTCTTTGTTGAACAAAGTTAAAAAAAAAAAAACACTAATTGATATTGTTACTTAAACTAGAGGATAATCTGAAGTATTTAAAAATCTCCTTTTCTCCTTTTTAGTTCCTAACGTTTTAAATAATTTTAAAAAACGAATTCTGTCTTAGACCCAGATTCCTGAATCAAATGCATTTTAATTTGAGTCTGAATCTTCTCCAGCTGTTTTTCTTCATAGAATATATATATATATATATATACATATATATATATATATATATATATATATATATATATATATATATATATATATATACACCTTGTAACTAAAGCTAAGGATGTTGCTCAGTGGAAGTACATTTGCTTTCCAAGTGCGCCCCCCCTCTCTCTGTGTATTCGTGTGTGTCTGTGTGTGTGTGTGTGTGTGGGGGGGGTGATGGGGGGGTAGTCTGGTATTCATGGAGATCGTCCTGTCTCTGCCTCCTGAATGCTGGGATCGAAGACATGCATCACCACCACCCGGTCATTTCT
This sequence comes from Mus musculus, assembly GCF_000001635.26. NCBI lineage: Eukaryota > Metazoa > Chordata > Mammalia > Rodentia > Muridae > Mus > Mus musculus. The sequence goes on from NC_000081.6 coordinate 3,302,964, forward strand.
GCATGTCTTAATTGCCCTCTTCTCCCAATTTCCTAGGTTCAAATTCTTTCAATGAATTTGGTTTTGCCTAGAGAAACTCGGCAACAAGTTAGTGATTCAGTGCTTACTGAGTTCTCTACTTATATGGCGTTCAAGGCTCAGTCTCCACCATGTCCACTGGCAAGAGATAGTTTCATTTCCTTCTTCAGCTCGGTGGCTGTTGACGTGGGCATCCCAGGGCTTGACTTCTCTCCAGCCCCACTCAGTTGGGCCCTGGCACTCATAGGTGCCAGGAGTGGGGCTCAGCTTGTTCCCTGTTCTTTCTTCTGAGCTCTCCGAGGCTTTACTCTCAGACCCTGGGGCTAAGGCCCACCATGGCGTTCCGCTGTCCTCTGAGGCCCAACAGACGCGCAGGGGTGTGGGCAAGGGGCTCCGGTGTGAGAGGAGTGGGTAGGATAAAACTGCAGGAATCCAGGACACTTCAAGGAGGTGTCAGGAAAAGAATCGATGGAAAACTGGGATTCGAATCTCCAGGGAAGAGCTTGGAACGTACCTGCTGCCAAGGCGCGACATCCAGTCTCCAGCAAAGTCCTTCGGGTGCGGGTAGCTGGTCCGTTTCAGATTTTAGTCCTCTTCCGGGTGGGAAGCAGGGTCCCCCACCTCTGGGTCCGCCGTTCTCCTTGGCCGGTCAGCACCCTCTCCTAGAGAATACCTTAGAGCCCCACCAATTTACATCCTCCTAGGTGCTTTCATGGATTTCTTAGACCACAGAACAACACTCAGCCACTGCCAGACTAATCACTGTTTTGGCAACTTAAGAATGAACCAGCTTTGCTTGGTTTATACATCAGCACAATTAAATAAATAAGAACCCATATTCATCCCAGTGGTTTATAAGCCCTTTAAAGTACCAGATTCAATTATTTGATAGTTTCATGTCTATTCTCTTACTGATTTAGTGATTCAGGGCATGGACTATAATGTAAGTTCTACCAATGTCTTTGTCTTGGGCAACCTAATTTTTTTTGTGTGTCCCAGCTTTTTATCCATATAGTATCATTAATAAAAATTTCTACTCATTAAGGTTGTTCTACCAATTAAATGAATTTATCACTTAAAACATGATAGGGTCTCTTGCTTCAAGTGTTCAAAAATTATCATAATTTCCAATGTTGTCCTGTAGTAGCTGAAATGTATCTGCTGAAAAGGTATTTGAATGAGAAATAAAAACTTAAATTTCATTAATTTGATTTTTCTATAGAATTAATTTTTTCAGGCACAGGAATGTAAACAGTAATAGGATTATTCATATTTCATTATTTGAAAGTTTAAGGTATAGCAAAGTATTAGAACTGGATCCAAGTGGAGAATTTGAGTCCCCACTGCGTGTTCAAGTTTTCTTTAGCATTGGTACCAACGCATAGATAGGGATTTGAAAAACAAATAGATGAAGGAACTGGACAGTAGAGGGGTAAGAATTTCCCGGTATCATGGCTGATCTGAAAGGATTCACCACCGGAGGAATCAGATTTTAATAAGACTTGAAAGATTAGGTTTTAGTTGTTGCACCCGGAGATTGAATTACCATTGCTTCTGGGGGGAAAAAAAAGAAAGAAAGAAAAAAAAAGATGAGATTCTTTACATGCTCATCAGGAATACTGGTCTGTAATTTTCTTTCATTCGTTGTGTTTTTACGTGGTTTGAGCATTAGAGAAATGCTGCTTCATAAAAGGAGTTGGTAATACTCTGCCTCTTCCTTTCTCTCTCTCTCTCTCTCTCTCTCTCTCTCTCTCTCTCTCTCTCTCCCTTCCTTCCTTCCTTCCTTCCTTCCTTCTTCTTTCTTTCTTTATAACTTAAGAATATATTCCTTTTTTGTGTGTGTCTTTGATGGGCTGGTTGAAGTTGTTGATCATTTCTTGGTTTAAATTTGATGATTCATGCCAATCTAGATGTGTCCAATTCCTTTTAGATTTTTTAACTGAATGGAGTACACATCTTTAAAGTATCCCTTTATAATATTCTGAATTTCTTTGGTGTCTATTGTAATGTTCCCCAATTCATGTCTAATACTGGTAATTTTGGATTCTCTCTCTCTCTCTCTCTCTCTCTCTCTCTCTCTCTCTCTCTGTGTGTGTGTGTGTGTGTGTATGTCTCTCTCTGTCTCTCTCTGTCTCTCTGTCTCTCTCTGTCTCTCTCTGTCTCTCTCTCTGTCTCTCTTTCATTAATGGGGCTAAGGTTTTCTTGATCTTCTTTGACTTTTCAAGGCACCAACTCTTACATTCATATGTATATATGTCATTTAAATGAACTTACATGACTTGGACTATAATGTTCCCCTCAAGAGGCAGAATAACAAAAACCCAACTGTCAAACCTGTGAAACTTCCCTTCTAGTTGTGGGTCAAGGGAGCCTTCTATTGATTGAAGTACAGGTATTTGTGGGCTGTTGCTATAGATGCTGGTACCCATACTCTGGTCCTCTTGATTGATCAGCAAGTGCTCTTAACCACCAAGCCATCTGTCCATACCCTGCATTCAGTTTTGACATCAGGTTAGTGCTGGTTTCATAGGATTAGTTTGTGATTTTTGTTCCCCTTTCCGTTTTTTTTTTGTTTGTTTGTTTTTGTTTTTGTTTTTTTGATATTGTTTGAGGAATATTGATTGGTGTTACCTCATCTTTACAAGTTTGTGGAACCTGGAAGTGACTCCTTTTAGTGCAACATGCTTTTTTTGTTGTTGTTGAGAGACATACCAGTTCAACATCATAGATTATTTTGGATCTGCTTTTATTCTTTATAACCTTTATAACCTTGATTTAATTTTGGTAGGTCAAATCAGACCTCAATCATTTGAGGTTCAGCCTGTGGGTGTCTTTATGAGTTGTATTTTTTAGTAAAAACAAACAATTGGACCTAGTAATATTTTTTAATCCAGTCACCCAGTGTGTGTCTCTTTACTGATAAGTTGAAGCCACGTACACTTAAGATTTTAATAGATATTAAATGATCTCTGTATTTGTTTGTTCTTTTTATGATTGGTTATATTATTATTATTTTTCTTTCCCAAGCTAGTATGAGGAGTTTTTTTGTTTTTGTTTTTGGTTTACTGTGTTGAATGTATTGTATTTCTTTATACATCTCCTTTACTAATAGAATCTCATGAAATATATTCTTTCCCATGGCAAGTGTGTCTTTATTTCTCCTCTGCATATAATTTTGCTTTGAGTATTTTCTCTAGTATTTTGTTGTTGACCCATCTCTCCATCCCTTTCTCTCTTCTAAAAGAATTTTAAGAGTTTTAAATTATGTGTATATGCATCTGTTTATGGGTATGTGCACATGTCTTTAAATTTCAAGCAATTGTTTTTTAATGTCCTTAACACTGTGAACCATTTGAGAAGATTTTCTTCCGTTAAATCATATTTAGTTTGACTTGTTCCTGAAAATTCAGCCAACTATAGGGCCTGGATCTTTTACCATGACTTAGTCAGTTAGTTGATTAACAAAGTTAATCATTTACTTTTCCTGAACATTGGTTTTCTCTTCTATAAAGATTAAAATTTATATCTGACCTGATTACAACTGATTTATTTGTCTGGGTGAAATAATATAGATGAGCATACTTCATAAAATCAGAACTGTCTGTAAGGTTGGCTATATGCTACCTTATAAAAGAGAACAATATGTATCTTTCTTCTTCAGATATTTGTATATTGCTCCATTGGGAAAGACATATTGAATACATCTTCCTGATAAGGTATTTCATGTCTTTATAATGCTGCTGACATCTCTTAATACCCACAGAACAATCATATAGACATTATTAAAGGCATCAATGGAAAATTGCATTCTTTGTGCTCCTTTAAAGTTAGTTTCCTGGGACTGTTATGCAAAAATCTATTAAATTTGAAGCTCTAGCTGAGTGATTTTTTTTTTTTTAATTTAGTAGGAAGGAGTGAGGAGTGAATGATTTCTGTTCAGGCAATAACAGATCAACATCATTCTGCAATTTCACTGTGAATATCTTTCTTCTATAAAGAGCTACATACACATTTCCCAGTATTGTAAGCTTCAGATTAAAAAAAAAAAAGCCAGATGTCCTGAGTACAGACAGGAATTTATCTATGTTGACAAATCTGTGCTAATCATCTTCCCATAGCCTTTGGGCTAAAAGAGTAGGCATTCTAGTCTGTTCCAGCAAAACAATGCAGAGGAGATAATGAATACTCTAAAGCTTTAGGAAAGTGTCATTCCATATGTGCTCAGTAATATACTTGAGACAAGATAAGAAGACTCTTGGGTTACTTGAATCACACAGCTGCTTTGCACTTTTTAAGAGAAATTAATGAGAACACATAAAAGTGCTTCATCAAATTGACATTCCTCTGAAATCCATGGTTTTATTTTTGTACCAGGGATGTTATTCTCTTTTAAGAAAAGCTTTTTTGAAGTGTCAATAATAAACACAATAGTGTATATGTCACCAGTGCAGACATACCTAGTTTATGGCTCTTGTCTCTTTTGCTTTATGAATTCCAAGCTTATAGTGCCCAATGTTAGACAAGTTTAGTTTTAGTTTTTCAAAAGTATATGCTCCATTTAGGTCTCTGTGCCACATCTTGGTAATTCTCCTATTATAATTTTTTATTACTATCCTACCTGTTATGATGATTTGCGATTAGCAATATTTGATAACACTCTTTGATATCATAATTGTATCAGGATGCCATTAGCTATGTCCATACTGGACAGCAAACAGAACTGAAGAATACTTTGTGTGCCAACAGCTGTACTGAATGACATATTCCCTACTCTCTCCTTTTCCTTTTGGCCACCTTATTCTCTAAGAAGCAATTGAAATTGGGCCAGTGACTATACTTGGCCTTATTCAAAAGACTGAGAAGCAAAAGGCTGGCAAGCAAGAAAGTTAAGTCAATTGGTAATTCTTCAGTCACTTCTACCAATCCAAGTGAAAGGAATAAATGTGTATTTCTCACTTTAAATCAAAACCAGAGTGGTGTTGCTTAGTGAGGAAGGAATGTTAAAAGATAAGACAGGCTAAAAGCCTTCCTTTTTGTTTAACTTCTTTGAGTCTGTGGGAGGTATCATTGATATTCTATACTTTATGGTCAATATCCACTTATAAGTGAGTACATACCATGCATGTCCTTTTGGGTCTGAGTCTTCATTCTGGATGATGTTTTCTAGTTCCATCCATTTGCCTGCAAAATTCATGATGTCCTTGTTTTTAATAGTTGAATAGTATTTCATTGTCTGAATGACCACATTTTCTGTATCCATTCTTTGGTTGAAGGACATCTAGTTTGCTTCCAGTTTCTGTCTCTTATGAATAAAGATGCCATGAACATAGTGGAGCATGTGTCCTTAGGAGCATCTTTTGAGTATACACCCAGGAGTTGTATAGCTGGTTCTTCTAGTAGAAGTATTTCCAATTTTCTGAGAAACCACCAGATTGATTTCCAGAGTGGTTGTACAAGTTTGCAATCATCAGCAACGGAGGAGTGTTCCCCTTCCTCCACATCCTAGCCAGCTTGTGCTAGAATCTTAGACATTCTGATTCGTATAAGGTGGAATCTCAGAGTCATTTTGATTTGCATTTCCCTGATGACTAAGGATGCTGAACTTTTCTTTCTTAAGTGCTTCTCGGCCATTTGAGATTCCTTTGTCAAGAGTTCTCTGTTTAGCTCTGTATCCCATTTTTAATTGGGTTATTTGGTTTGTTGGAGTCTAAGTATAAGAAGAAAGGTCCAAGCAAGGATGCTTGAATCTCACTTAGAAGGGAGAATAAAATAGTCATAGGAGGCAGATGAAGAGAGAGAACTGGATGTGAGAGGGCACGGGGGATCAGGATCAGGTGTGGGGAGAAACAGGAGAGAGGGCCAGGAGAATGAATAGAAATTTGCAACTGATGAGGATGGAGGTCAGTAAGGGGAATCTCTAGGAAGTCCCAGAGACCTGGGATGGGGGAATGCTCCCAGGAGTCAAGTTGGGTGACCTTAGCTAAGATGCCTAACAGTGGGGATATGGAACCTGAAGAGACCACCTCCTATATCCAGGCAGGACCCCCAGTGGAGGGATAAGAACACCAACCCACCCACAAAACTCTCTACCCAAAATTCGCTCTGTCTAAAAGAAATGCAGGAATGAAAACAGGGCTGAGACTGAGAGAATGGCCAACCAATAACCAGCACAACTTTGAGACCCATCCCAAGGGCAAGCATCAATCCCTGACACTATTAACAATATTGTTATGCTTGCAGATAGGAGCCTAGCACATCTGTCTTGACTGAAATGGATGCAGATACTCACAGCCAAACATAGGATCGAAGTTGGGGACCTTTATGGAAGAGTTGGGGGGAAGGGTTGAAGGTCCTGAAGGGGACAGGAATTCCACAGGAAGATCAACAGGGTCAACCTGGACCCCTGGGAGCTCCCTGACTGAGCCACTAACCAAAGAGCTTACATGGGCTGAATAGAATCCCCTAGCACATATGTAGCAGATGTGCAGCTCAGTCTCCTAAGGGTCCCCCAACAACTGGAGTTGGGGTTGTCCCTAAAGCCTATTTCTGGAATCTCTTACCCAACAGGGCTACCTGGTCTGGCCTCAGTGGGAGAAGATGATGAGTCTAACCTTGTAGAGACTTAATGTACCAGGGTGGGGGGTATCCCCTGGGTAGTGTCCCCTCTCACTGGAGATAGGGAGGGTGAAAGGAGGGATGACTGGAAGGAGGGGCAGCATTTGGAATGTACAAAAACAAAAGGCTAGAAGCTTGCTATTTGGCATCAAATGTTTGTCCAAGCTGTGAGTGTGAAGGGAGTGCTTGCACTGATTTTCAATGCTTAGGTAGAATAGAGTCCTAGCAGTTGTGGGGGGATAGCTTCCTTGAAGTGGGGAATAGTGGGAAGACATTGACATTTCAGAGTGAACATATAGAACCATGTAAATATTCTATATGACTGAGAACATGAAATAGTCTTTTTGTTGTTTCAGAAAAAGCATGAGCAGTATGCACAGAAGATCAAACCAGCCACAATGTTCTCAAAGTCTAGTGCAGATGTGGAGCCTAACTCTCTTTGATTCTTTGAAGGAGGAGGGTGGTGAGGAAGCTACAGAAGGAAAACATGAAGCACAGCAGAGGTGTTTATGAAGCTCGACGAGAAGGAACCATCTTTAACATGAGTGTATAAGAGACTAAGCAGCAAGTGTGAGCACAGAAACTAGGCAAGCCATTTAGAAGATCCCAGATAGCCGTATATGAAGGTGGCTATATTAAATGTACACAAGACTGCTCTATTCAGAAAAGACAAAACTCAGGCCTCCAATAGCTACTGAAAAGGAATCAGTGTCTACCTTCACAGCATCAAAAGGCAACATGACTGTTAGAGGCAATGTAGCTTGTTGTTTCAATTCTAAGCCAATATTTATTTAGTATTATGAAGGTTCTTTTAGAATCATACTAAATTTGCACTTTTTTATTTTAGTTTATAAATGGAACAGTAAACTGTAGATGCTACATGTGTTTACAACATGGTTTATTAAATATTTTAAGCTCACTGTTGAGAATTGTTAACCAGAATTTTTTTTTTAAATATTTTGCTGTGGTGCAGAAACTTTAAAGAAAGATTTGTGTGTGTGTGTGTGTGTGTGTGTGTGTGTGTGTGTGTGTGTGTGTGTGTGTGGATATTTTGCTCATATGTATGTCTGTGCACCATGTGTGTTCAGTGCCCACAGAGTCCCAGTAGGTCCCAGGCATTAGATTCCCTGGACCTGTGGTAACACACAGTTGTTAACTGACACATGGGTGCTGGGTATCCATTGTGGGTCTTCTGGAAGAGCAGCCAGGGCTTGTAAGGACACAATTGCCTTTCTTGCCTCCTATTGAAAAACTTTTAAATTTTGTGTAGTTTCATCACTTGGTACATGGGGCTAATTCCTGGGTTTTGAAGTTCTATTCAGAAAGTTCTAACCAATCTCAATATCTTAACATATATTCCTTATGTTTTCCTATAGCCGTTTTTGAGGATTTCATGCATGAGTACTGTATTTATATTATTCCACCACCACATATCCACTCTCTTTTAATTTCAGTGATTTCCAACTTTGACTTTTATTGTTTAAGAAATATATTTTAGAAAGCAAGAGATAGTAGCCATAGATAAGATTCCTCTGGTCAAAGTGGGCAATGTAAACTGAGAACCTTCAGGAAAGCACTCGTAATCAGACTCAATTAACATTTATGATTCATGGATTAATGGCATAATTTTGCAATTAATGCAAAATTGATAGGAATTTGAAGGAAGTTGTCTCCAATTTTCACAGGAACCTTCGAAGGGCTCAAGAATTCAATGGAGGAAGAACTTACAGACTTTGTAAAACATCTGAGAGCTAGAAAGAGAAGTTGACTTTGAAGATGTGAGTGAGTCGTTATAAACACATGGTAAAATTTTAATGGATGTGGAGTTGCTTATGGGTAGTAAAGCAAAGTTCTTGTAATGGTCACCAGGGGAGGAAAGAGTCAGTTTTCTTCAGGGTTGTGGCTGTCTCATTGGCTGCCCATGTTCCTATGGATGATACTGTATACAAAATAGCACTAAGTGAACTTTGTTGTTCTAAGACGAGTACATCTTAGAAGGGGAAAAATGTCTTGGGATATAAGGGAAACTTAGATGGGCAGGGAGTGAATTGGACCAAAATATGTTATGTGCATCTGAAATTCTCAAACAATAAAAAAAGAATTCAGAAAGAAAGTTCTCTCTTGAGCTGCCACCCTTCTCCTCACAGTGTTATTAAAAAACAACAGGTTCAACATATAACACAAAGTCACTCACAAGACAATGGTATAGTTTTCCAACTTGAAAGAAGTTCTGTGGTAAAGGTAGGGCAAGGACTGTTGGAGGTGAAGGGGTTTGCCACCTCATAGGAAGAACAGTATCAACCAACCAGACTTCCCAAAGCTTCCAGGGACTAAACCACCAACCAGAGTACAGAAGGGCTGCCCATGAGTCCAGCTGGATATGTAACAGAGGATTACCTCATCTGGCATCACTTGGAAGGGAGCCCCTTGGTCCTGTGGAGTCTTGATGACCCAGGATAGGGGAAAGCTAGGCCACTGAGGCAGGAGTGGGGAGGGGGTAAACGAGTAGGGGAGGAGAAGATAGGGGGCTTGTGGAGGGACACTGGGAATGGGGATAACATTTGAAATGTAAATAAATAAAGTAACCAATTTAAAAAACAAGAACGAAGTTCTGTGGGTAAAGTCCTATCAGAGCATATCACACACCACAGAGAAATGTATGAAAAGTTTACTGTTGCCTTGATTCCACTAACTGCCACAGACACCCTAACTTTTATCAACCACTACTCTGATCAATCAGTAGTCATTAGCATGAAGGCAGGGCACCCCACCAGAAGAAAGGTATGATTTACCAAAGGCTAGTTGATAATGAAGCAAATAAAGTCTTTTTAAAGTGTATACATTTTAAAGAAATAATGCTTTTGCCCACTCAATAGATCAGTGTGTAGTATCAATAACTTGTCATATGCACTGGGAAGCCCCCCATAATTGTGTGATTTCCTTTTTTGTAATATTCACTTTTTAAAGTGGAATTGAACCATCACATCTCTGAACTATGGGATATATTTCATCATTAAATACACTGGAAAATAAGGTGTCAACTTTAGTTTTTAATGTTTCAAAATCTAAAACTGTGTCATGACTGCCTCAGAGAGGAGTATGATTTAAAGTATATTCTAAAGTATATTCACCTTAAAATTATTCATTTCAAGACATTTTAGCATCAGGCATTCCCAAGAACTGTATTTACCTCACCCTACCCTAAAAGGCTACTAGACCAGCCAAAGGGCAAAGAATGAGAAATGGTTGGAGGGAATCAGAGAACTGATTATTCACGTTTGGAGGCATTCGAACTGAGCCTTGATTGCAGAAGCATTTTGATACACAGGTTTGATATGTGTGGAAGGGTTTCTGGTTGAGAAAGTGCCAGGAACAAGAACACAGAGCTAGGAAGTCACAAACATTGCTTAAGAAATGGCAAGTGTTTTCAAATACATCTATGGGGAAATGTTTAAGCTCAGACAAGTCACCAGATGGTCACAAAACAAACCAGGTCCCAGTGTTTTCAGTGGGACATAGGAAAGTAGCAACAAGCTTTCTGCTTCAGAGTCATAATTTTGGCAACAGTCCAGCTACCAGCTGTTCAGCAGGGATTTTTTTATATCTCTTCCTTCCCCAAGTGACAGCTTATTTGCCAGGGAGAAAAGTGTCAGGGGTGGTGAAGGGTTCTCCCTGGCCTAGAAGCTTTACTTTAGTATGTTAATAACTCTGTTTATAATTCTGTAAGCATCACCTCCAACATCCCCATAGAGTCAGTGCTCACCCACAAGAGTCGTACTCAACCTGACCTAAAGCTGTACTACAGAGCAATTGCGATAAAAACTGCATGGAACTAGTATACTGACAGACAAGTAGACCAATGGAATAGAATTGAAGACCCAGAAATGAACCCACACACCTATGGTCACTTGATCTTCGACAAGGGAACTAAAACCATCCAGAGGAAGAAAGACAGCATTTTCAACAAATGGTGCTGGCACAACTGGTTGTTATCATGTAGAAGAATTCGAATTGATCCATTCTTATCTCCTTGTACTAAAGTCAAATCTAAGTGGATCAAGGAACTTCACATAAAACCAGAGACACTGAAACTTATAGAGGAGAAAGTGGGGAAAAGCCTTGAAGATATGGGCACAGGGGAAAAATTCCTGAACAGAACAGCAATGGCTTGTGCTGTAAGATCGAGAATTGACAAATGGGACCTAATGAAACTCCAAAGCTTCTGCAAGGCAAAAGACACCGTCAATAAGACAAAAAGACCACCAACAGATTGGGAAAGGATCTTTACCTATCCTAAATCAGATAGGGGACTAATATCCAACATATATAAAGAACTCAAGAAGGTGGACTTCAGAAAATCAAATAACCCCATTAAAAAATGGGGCTCAGAACTGAACAAAGAATTCTCACCTGAGGAATACCGAATGGCAGAGAAGCACCTGATAAAATGTTCAACATCCTTAATCATCAGGGAAATGCAAATCAAAACAACCCTGAGATTCAACCTCACACCAGTCAGAATGGCTAAGATCAAAAATTCAGGTGACAGCAGATGCTGGCAAGGATGTGGAGAAAGAGGAACACTCCTCCATTGTTGGTAGGATTGCAGGCTTGTACAACCACTCTGGAAATCAGTCTGGTGGTTCCTCAGAAAATTGGACATAGTACTACCGGAGGATCTGGCAAGGATGTGGAGAAAGAGGAACACTCCTCCATTGTTGGTAGGATTGCAGGCTTGTACAACCACTCTGGAAATCAGTCTGGTGGTTCCTCAGAAAATTGGACATAGTACTACCGGAGGATCCAGCAATACCTCTCCTGGGCATATATCCAGAAGACGTCCCAACCGGTAAGAAGGACATATGCTCCACTATGTTCATAGCAGCCTTATTTATAATAGCCAGAAGCTGGAAAGAACCCAGATGCCCCTCAACAGAGGAATGAATACAGAAAATGTGGTACATTTACACAACGGAGTACTACTCAGCTATTAAAAAGAATGAATTTATGAAATTCCTAGCCAAATGAATGGACCTGGAGGGCATCATCCTGAGTGAGGTAACACATTCACAAAGGAACTCACACAATACGTACTCACTGATAAGTGGATATTAGCCCAAAACCTAGGATACCCAAGATATAAGATACAATTTGCTAAACACATGAAACTCAAGAAGAATGAAGACTGAAGTGTGGACACTTTGCCCCTTCTTAGAATTGGGAACAAAACACCCATGGAAGGAGTTACAGAGACAAAGATTGGAGCTGAGAGGAAAGGATGGACCATCTAGAGACTGCCATATCCAGGGATCCACCCCATAATCAGCTTCCAAACACTGACACCATTGCATACACTAGCAAGATTTTATTGAAAGGACTCAGATGTAGCTGTCTCTTGTGAGACTATGCTGGGGCCTAGCAAACACATAAGTGGATGCTCACAGTCAGCTATTGGATGGATCACAGGGCTCCCAATGGAGGAGCTAGAGAAAGTACCCAAGGAGCTGAAGGGGTCTGCAACCCTATAGGTGGAACAACAATATGAACTAATCAGTACCCCCAGAACTCGTGTCTCTAGCTGCATATGTATCAAAAGATGGCCTAGTCGGCCATCACTGGAAAGAGAGGCCCATTGGACATGCAAACTGTATATGCCCCAGTACAGGGGAATGCCAGGGCCAAAAAAATGGGAATGGGTGGGTAGGGAAGTGGGGGGGAGGGTATGGGGGACTTTTGGTTATAGCATTGGAAATGTAATTGAGGAAAATATGTAATAAAAATATTAAAAAAAGAACAATCATGACTCTGCCAGAGGGACAACTTTGGAATCATGGGAATCACTTTGGGACTCATGGGCAGAAATGAAGCTTTGTACATGCTAACTCTAGACTACTTACTTGTGATTAAAATTTTGAATTCATTTACCCAATAAATTCTTGTCACACCTTTGCTGTAAAATAGACAATCCTTTCTGAGGTGTTATAAAATAGTCAAAGAATCAAAAATGATATTTTTGAATAAGTGTTATTGTGAAATTCTTTTGAAAGCATGTGCTTGCTATTAATGTCAGGTGGTATATCATGTTCTTCTTGGCCTGTCATCCTGTCTCTGAGGTACATGTTGTAGAAGAAGAAAAGTAGGTAATTATAGTTCACATGAACGTCAAATTGTTACTTCCTGATAGTTTTGTAAAGTAGAACTGTGTCATGATTGTCCTCAGTAAATGCTAACAAAATGAGAAATAAATATCTTTTTTACAAAAAAAAAAAAAAAAAAAAAAAGAGTCGTACTCAAGTCTAAAGTCTAGCGTATCTCTAGATTTTATCGTTTCAGTCCATTCAAACTGAACTTACCTGGGAGGAATCCTTTTAACCATAAGGGGTTTTACCCATATAACAAGGTAAACACAATATACCTATTAGTTTTCCAAAGAAAGTGATGTTAGCAAAGCTCAAATTCTTATTTGTAAATGGTGCCCTTTATACCCAGCTCATAAATATAAAATTGGCAAAGGCAACTGGGGACATATTATGTAAGAACTTGAATTTTAAACAAGAGTTTAGCTTGAAACCATCTCTAGCTTTTATGCTTGTGATTTCTTTCCCGTTTTCTTTTTTCTGTTGAGATGTAGGTCTGGCTGTCCTGAAACTCACCTTGTAGAACAGGCTGACCTTGAACTCACAGAGATCTCCCTGCCTCTTCCTCCTGTGTGCTGGGATTAAAGGTGTGTGCCACTACACCACCCAGCTTTGATTGTGATTTCTTACTAGAATAAATTTACTGTCAAACTTTTTTTTCTATAAAAACATGTAAATATTTTCTGTTAGTACACATCTTGGTAGAGCGAATTATCACAATATTTAAGAACAGACAGATACACATAATCACGAGTCATCAATCTTCTGAAATAGACAAGGTCCTCTTCAGAAGATTGGGTCTTGTCTAGCACCTGTAGGCAATCGATATCAGGTGCTTGAAGTAGACAGGGTTTCTCTGTAGCCCTGGCTGTCCTGTAACTCACTCTGTAGACTAGGCTGGCCTTGAACTCAGAAATCCACCTGCCTCTGTTTCCCAAGTGCTGGGATTGAAGGCGTGCACAACCACTGCTCAGCTTTTTTGTTTGTTTTTTTTTTTTTTTTAAATAGAATGTAGTCACCAAGTATTCTCTACAGTCTTGGCAGCTTGGGAAACTGGCTGAAACAGTAAACAGCTGTCCAGTGGCTGGGTAATTCCAATGTCAGCCTTCTACCTCCTAGGCCTTAATGCATGCCTGAGAGCATGTAATTCACCACTTGAAACCTGAAGTAAGAATCTAAGCCTCTCCATCTCGAGCTGAGCCACACAACCTGCCTAACCAACCTTCCTCCCAGGAGGAAGAAACTTACATATGGCTTGAATAGAAAATGTCTTTCAGAGGCTCCCGTGTTTGAAGACCTGGTGTCAAGCTGATGGCTCTGTTTTAGGAGTTGTGGAACCTTTGGGTTTAGGGATATATCTGACAAAGCCAAGTAGCTGGGGGTGGGAACTGAAAGTCATATTTGCCTTTAGTTCTAGCTGGAGCTTTCTGTTTCCTTATCCTCCAAGATGTGGACAAGTCATGTTGCAAGTTCCCACTGTTACAAGCCAGGCCACTCCAGGTGCCCTGCCTTTCCCACCCTCTAAACTGGGAACTATGACAAACCTCTTGTCCCTAAGTTGCTTATTCAGGCAATTATTAGAAAAGCAACTAGTATAGAGACTCATTGTCAGTCTCTTATGATGACGAGTCATCAGAATGAAGAACTCTGTCAATACATAAGCCCAGGGAGAACCACTCTTCCCAATGGCAGATAACACACTCAAGCTAGAAATGTAGTTTAGAGACAACGCTCCTCTTTCCATTTCCCACAATTCCCCATCAACTTGGACACACCATTTAACTTTTAGGATGTGTTCAAAGCATCTGTAAGTCTCTGTCCACATGAGTGTTATCCTAAAGAGAAGGCAGAGTCCATAAAAGAAAAAGACTATCTTAACCACACCCTGCTCCTCTGCCGCTTTGTGATCCACGATCCACTATTCACTGATGCATTTAAATGAACTCATCTACGTCCTTTACAGTTAGTCTCAGTACATTGTCTAGGTAATTGTGCTTCAAGGCTATTAGAAACATAAGATCAGAAATCCAAGAAAATAAATTTATTGAACTTTGAAGGGAAAAATCCACAGACATAAAGAAAGTTAAATATAGACTGCAGAACACAACTAGTTAAACGGTGAATAACGGCTTGTGTGGCCAGCAAAGTACCAAAAAATGACATTCTGGAACTGATTGAGGTATTTAGCTATTTTTGGCTATAGAAACGTGGTCAGCCTATGGTGAAATGGTAAGATAGTTCATCAAAACACACATCTTTAAGCTGAATAGATTCTAAGTTGATGATACTTCATATGAACTAAATCATGTAGCCATTGGAGAAACCATAGCAGCAAAGTAGCAGAAAAACTTATTAAAATCTATTACAAAGTAACAAGGCGAACCTTAAACACCCAAGGCTAGATTTTCACTGTCTCTCCTGCATGAAAGAGATTTCAAAATCACTAAACATTAAGCTTGTTTCCCCACAAAGGTCTTGGCAAAATGGTAAATACCATTAAAACTTAAAGGTAATTTTAAAGTTTCAGGCATCTAAAAAATATTTAAATGAGATGTATTCTTCAGTCAGCTGAGAGTCCTCTTTCTCCCATAAATTTTTTTTGGGGGGGGTGCTAACCCAAAGAACTATGTTTATGTTATTACAGAATCAAAAAGTGATTTTTATCTACCTTATCTCCCTTATTTGAGATCGGTTGTCCTGGGAGGGTAAGTAAGAAGCATTGAAATACTGCTTACTACTTAAAATACATCTTATCAAAGGTTTGATGGCAAGGTTTCTGTTACCTGTTTAATTACTTCTGAGTTGTGCTTTGTGAGTGGGAAGTCATTTATTCTGTCCCTTCTCCCTGAATTAAAAATTTGTGTCTGTCTGTGAAAAAAGATCTAGGTCTTTAATTTCCTATCCTATTATCTGCTAACTTTACCCCATCTGGATACTGGATTTCATACATGTGAGACTTTTCCTTGTACACAATAATTCTTAGAATACTATAAAAACCAAGCTGGGTTTGACAGACTGCACTGTGGAGATGTGAGAGCCCCCTCCTCCCAATCCTTGGGCTCTCACTTCTTGTATTCCTGAAGCTCTTCTGCATCCTAGCCAATCACACCACATCACTTCTACTTCTCTTACATGTAGCTGTGTGGCTTGAATGGAAATTTGTCGAAGAAAGCACTTCTTCCATTATTATAATTTCTGTTTACTGTTTGGTGTATGATACGTTGATTCAACATTAAAAAAAAATAAAGTTTTCAAAATTAAAAAAATATTCGTTTACAAATTTAAAATGTTTTTTTCTAATAATGCAGGTTATTAGACATTTTTAGAGTTAAGAAGTTTTGGAAGTTATAAAAGGGCTTTGTAAAAATCTAACTTGTTTGGTTTTCTTTACGTTCATTGACCAAAACATGAAACCCTCTTTACACTGTAGCTGCTACATCCTTAGATGGATTGTTCTGAACTACAATATGTGTGTAGCATATTATAAAGTACTCATGCTTAAAGTGTAAATTATTAAAAATATCTTTATCAATTTCATGTCAAAATAAATGTTTTGCATATCCAAACTAGTTTTACCTTCTCACCTAGAGTTTTAGTTCCCAGTTATTTAAAAAAGAAAAAAAAAATCAGCCTGTGCTATAATCTGCATTCAATTTCCTGAACTGCAAAAGCCACCTGATTGTTTTGCTTTTTCAAAAAGCATGATCTACATACATAAAAAACGTAGCTATTTAATGCTTAGTATCACAAAATTAAGACCCACAGTACAGACAATCACTGCCACTATACAGTCTTAAAGACAATTCATTAAAATATTTATAATTCACAATGGGAGCATTTATCTGATTACGAATTCTTGATTTTCCACTTTATGATATTTTGACATTTCCAGAAAAAGTATTTTAGAATCCATATCCACTCTCATGCTCTCCCAACACAGATTTAAAACATAGTTTTGGTTTAAGCGTTTGTGCCCAGCCTTTCCCTTGCCATTAAAGATAGGAAAGGCTACTGCATGATTTTGTTCAGTTGGTCTGTGCTCACATAACCACACGAGGAGGGAAAATTCTTTTTGTCAGGCAAAGGCAAAGCAGTTGCGTTGAGTATAAGGCCCCTTGGAGACTGCACGGTGTGAACCGTGGTGTAGTCTGGGACAGACATCTCAGCATCTGGAGCAATATCTGCTGTCTCAGACATCTGGGCAGTAGTGGTAAGGCTTTCTGTGGTGATGTAAATGTCCTCTTGGTTAAAGCTTGGTTTTATACAAGACGTGGCTTCCATGCGAGGGGCCACAGCGATGCATTTTTTGGCATCTGACTCACAAAAGTAGGCACTGTTCATGCTGTAATTTTCTTGGCAGGGCGTGGCCACCTCCCGCTGGGTATTGCCTTGGGCTATCCCTGCCTTAATCTTTTGGCCTGGGGAAAGGACTACACCACCTGCTGGTGTAATGTCGCTTACTTGGGCATAAAAGTCAATGTTTGCCAGTGATGTGGGATTACTCATCGGTGTAGAGGCGAGTTGGTGGGTTGCCTCAGTTTCGCTGCTCAAAAGTGGCTGTGGCTTGTTTTCTTCTACTGTCTGGGTAATGGAGGGATGCAGAGAGCCAAGGGAAGCATCATAAGGCAAGTTCTTCAGATTCTTCTGATCAAGGCACAAGAGATCAGCTTCCATATTTAACTTCTGTGACTGAGCAAACTTCAAGGTACCATCACACATGTCACTGGTATGGAAATCAGTATCCAAAATGTCAGGGTCGTAACAGCTGGTACGCCCAGAATCATCATCCTTTGCTCCAAGGATACCAGCTGATTTCTCATGATCATTGCTTAGAAGTCTGTCTGTGTCAGACCCTTCAGTCTTCTCATCCACATCTGCTTCATCAATATCTAGCTCAATGAACTCGACCCAGGAATCATCATTGTAGAAGTCGGGTTTGTAGTTATCATGAATGCCTAAGATGGTGTTCACCTCCTCCAACTTCCCTTCCTAGGAGGCAGAGAGAAAGTGGAGATCTATGAAAAGCAACTCAAAAAACCATTATATAACTTTAGATAGGATGCATTGTGATTTCAAACTAAACCAAACCAACTAACCAAACACAAAAAAATCAAAACACTCCAAAACCCAAAAAAACCAAAGTCAACAACAAAACCCAACCAACCAACCAACCACCACCACCCCTCCCAACAGAAGATAGATAGTATTCTTTAGGTACTACTTAATTGAATGATCCACAATGTAGACTTAGTTACCTTGAGAAGATCTGGATCAATCCCTTTAATCTTTGGAACTGGGACTGGGGGTAAAATCAGCATCTTAATCCTTGGAAACAAATAAAGTGTTATTTCTACATCTTTATTTTACATCTTAAAAATTATCTCAAAAAGGTAGAATGAAATATTGCCAGTACTATCACTTATTCTAGGCATTCTTATATCTTGTATAAGCAGAATATTCAAAAGAGAGGGAGAGTTCTAAGCAGGAAGTAGGTGGCAAAAGTTTCAGGAGAAAAACATCACCCAAAGGCCTTCGTTTAAGATCATTTAGCTAAGTCATGGTTTAACTCTTTTTTTTTTTTTAGTGCTATTGATGAGTGGTCAATTTTAGTACTTGGCAGTGAGGAGTCTAATTCTGTCTAAAGCCAGCTTTCATGTAACTTATAAATAAGATACAAATAAGATACTTTTAAAGCATGTAACACCAAATAGAAAACAAGACAATCAATAAAATGGAACCAAAATTATTTTCAAACTTGAAAAAAATGGGTTGGGCTAAGCACTACACTGGGCTAAGCACTACACAGTCCATAGTAACCAAAAAGCATTGATGATAACTTCTAGCCAACATGATAGTGCCTGTATTACTTAAAATAGGACAGACTAACCTGAATCATCTCTAATAAGGGTAGAATTGTATGCATAATACCAAGATGTATTGACATTTTCTCTTTCAAATATTGAAATTATTTTTTCTTTAAAAAATCTATTACTAATATTTTTAACTGAAATTGAATTATCTCCTTTCTTTCCTATAGCCACTCCCAGTTGCCCTCTCTAAATAAAGCCTCTTCCATGTAACCGCCCTCAAGATTTATCATTTTATTTTTATTTTATGTGTCCTTCTGTGATTATATCCCATGAATGAGTAGGTACCTAGGGAGGGCAGACGAGCTAGGGTTACAGCAGATGTGAGCCACCCCATATAGGTGCTGGGAATTGAACTTGACTCCTCTACAAGAGCGCTATACACTCTCACTTGCTGAACTACTGCTTTCAGCCCTGAAATAATTGTTTTTGACTGTAGTTAATTTCAATGTTTATTCTACAGATTTGTCTCTTGTTGGAATTATATTACTTAGCACATGGAAGTTGTTCCATAAGCATTTCTTGAATAAATTTACATAAACCATCTTTCTGTTACTAGCTAACCAGTGTTTATGCCTTAAACCCAACACAATTATCTCTGAATGCTTCTATACGTCATTGGAACAGTTGTGATACAGATATGGTCCCTAAAACCTCACCACATGATTATTTATAGATCAAGATGATCGGCTCTTGCATTAAACATTTCATCAAATCCTTACAACAACCAGGAAAGGGAGATGATATTATCTGTGCTCTCCAATTATACAAGACCCTTGGTGGGGCTGGCCTTCAGGCCCAGAGTGATTGCTCCAAAGCCAGCTGTCTGAACTATGCTATGCCACTCTATTGCTTGCTTATGGATGTATAAATGCATCCTTCAAGTATAAAAATACAAAGTAACTTGAACTATATGAAACAAAGATTCCCCAATGGCTAGTGTTTCATTTTGTGACATGTATGTCTCCTTTTTGAAAAAAATGTGATCTATTTTGACACGTTAGTGGCTTACTGTAGTTGTGATACTCTTAAACCACAAAACCCCCCAACTCCAAGGGCCCAAGCTAGAAGTATAAATCAATCAATCAATGATGATAGCAAATGATAAGCTGTGCATCTCCTCAAATGGGAGAGTAGGGCTGCTCTATAGCTCATGCAGAACCCAGGATCAGCTTAGTTGAAGTACACATTTTAGCATTTAAACTCATTTTTTTTCAAATTAAAAATAGATTATTCTCTCATAATCTCCCATGCGTTCCCCTCCTCCCGCTCTTCCTAACTCCTGCCACCTCTGTTCTCCCCCAAAACAACTCCCCTTCCGTTTCCTCTTTAGAAAAGAGTTCTCCAAAACTAGATAGAATAAGACAAGGCAAAAGCCTTCTACCAAGGCTAGACAAGGCAACCCAATAGGAGGAATCTTTAGAGCAGGCAAGAGTCAGAGAGACACCTCATCTCACAGTTAGGATTGTCACAAATTCTCATTCTTTAGAGCAAAATCCTCACTCCAAAATAGGAGCCAAAATTAGAGTGTGGAGCTGCAGTCCCTTGATCTTCCACTTCTGCTGTGTGGTGATGCAGCTCTTTCATGAATCAATAACTCTGAGTTGGAACAAGCTCAGAGGAAAGGTAACCTGGGTTGAAACTGTGTCCAAATTTACTTGATTCAAATGCAATGTCAATACAAACCTTGCCTGATTTCACTTTCAATTATTTGGATTATAAGAGAGTAAAGTTCTTTTACAAAACTTAAAGACATGTTTATCCTGGAGCCCTCAACATCCCTGGGATTGTGAGCAAGATAAAAAAAAAAAAAAAACCAAAACCAGCTTTCTTTGGAATATTTTAATTTTGGAATTTGTGTTAGTTCTGTGCCACTTGGTGATATTGTCTATTATTTCATGCTTTTATCATAACATGCAGATTTTGGTAGTGACATAGGTTTCTGTAGGAAAATGAAAGAGATTGTTTCTTTTTTCAAAAAACAGGAAAGAGTGAATTCAATAAAGATTTTGAACACCTATTGCAACCTGTTTATTTTGAGTGAGCATTACAGTTTACTTGGAGCCTCATTATTCATTGAAAAATATATGTTCAGAAAGTATGGAGCATATATTCATTTATTCTGCCATAGAGGAAATGAAACCATGTTTTCGGGGAAAATGGATGAAATTGAAGACTGAATACAGAAAAACAAATGTCAACATGGTCTCACTCAGGTACAGAGTGGGGATTTAAATTTCTCTATCTAGGTATAGGTATGTAGGAAATGAAAGTAGAAAGTTGAGGTGGTGAAGCTCTCTGGAGGAGGGCAGAGAACAGGGAAGATAATGTGGAATATAGAGAGAAAACCGAAGAGAGCTCTGCTTGGGAGATAAAGAGAACCAGAAACGGGAGGATCATGGAAGAAGAGGACGGTGGAGTAGGGAAATCTGAGAGAATAAGAACAAAGCAGGATGTTGCTTATTCATGAAAGTAACACCATGAAACCAGTTCTTTGTCTCCTAAGCAAAATCAATTAATAATAAGAGAACAAAACATCTTTTCATTTAGAGGATGATGACTCATCTCAGTTAGGAAGGTGTTTGCCTAACAAGCAAAGGGCCTCGGGTAGAATTTTTAGCATCACATAAAACTGAGATAGTGGAGGCAAGAGGAGCAGAAGTTAAAAATTATCTAGTCGGGGCAAACAAACCAGAGGCCAGTATATATTTTTTTAAATGGTACTTATTGAGAGGATGATATTTTGTTCCATATATTGTTAATATGTGTTAGTAGATGACCTCATATGTTTTCTTGGCCTTTGTGACATGAAATGAACCGGTATTAAGGGTGAATAGTTTTATGTACAAAGCAATTTTATTTACTACAGTTCCATATAAAATTTGCAATTTCACTAGCTCTATAGACTAATGAACTAAAATCAATTAATTTGACTCTGGTTGGCCTTATTCAAGCTCATGTCTTACTTAAAACTCTAAAGATAAATTTACTTTCCTCAAACAACTGAAAACCCTGTTGTTTCAACTGTAGTATATGTTCTGCAAAAACAAGAATGTGGCTAAAAAGCTAAGTTCAAAATAAAATTATGCAGCGAGTTTTTTCCCCCTCATTTATTTATGATATTGATGGTGAAACCCTGATGAAAATGAAGTTTATTCAGTTGAAGGTTGATGGCATTACCTGAATTTCTTCTGCACATTTTTATTAAAATGGCTAATTTTGAGATGTGTGAATGCTGGATTACTACAACAACTAAAGGCCTATACCATATATTTGTTCCTACATTCCATTTTGAGTCACTAAGTGCCTCTTGACTTCAGTTGAACAGCTTGATTTCAAGTTTAGATAGACCAACCAACTATTGGTGGCCCAGAACTGAGGAACTTCCCAGGACACACAGGGCTTATAGTGCAAAGACCAACTGAATTCTGGAATCTTGAAAGTGGTATTCCTAGAAAGCTCATGATCACAAATGGTGTTGAAACTATGTTAAGTGCAAACAAAGGCCAAATGATAGCAATGTCCCACGCCCCCCGCCCCCCGCAGCATGCTGCATAAAACATTTTCTGCAATCTAAGTTTTTTTCCAAGAGGAAAAATGGCATTTTGTTATTCAAAGTGATTTAGAAGATCCTGTTGAGCACACAGATGTAGATTTTCAGAGAGGTTAGGTGGTACAAGGAAGTTCAAATGGCAGTGGCTGAATAGCTGTAGACTCTAGACTCCAAGAGAATACAATATAATTTTTTTTTTTTAGACTTTGAAGGCTCCTTCCACAGAAGAATTAATAAAGAAAATGTGGTACATTCATACAATGGAGTGTATTGCTCAGCTGCTAAAAACAATGACATCATGAAAATTTCAGGCAAATGGATGGAACTAGAAAAACATCATCCTGAGTGAGGTAACCCACACCCAGAAAGACAAACGTAGTATGAACTCACTTATGAGTGGATATTAATATAAAGTAAAGGATAATCATGTTAAAATCCACAGACTCAGAGAGGCTAGGATAGAACCAAACAAGACTGACAAAAATGTCCGTGAAATGATGCCTTAGTATGACAGGATGTGCCTAAACTTCCTGATTTAAATCATCCATTTTTTAAAAAAAGGTAAACACGACAGACAACAGACTGAGTACAGATGTGGTAAAGGTAAAACCAGAAATTAAACTTTTCTGAGTTAATTAAGATAGCCACTTGTGCTGTACAAGAGAACATTTCAAATAACACACGAGAGTACACATGGAAATGAGAACTTGTAAAAACATATTAAAGAGAGTGCTTCACACCTACCTTTGCTGCTTTGAAAATATAACTACAAATAGCATCACTGCTACTCCAAATATTCCAAAGATAATAATTAAGAACCATGGAAACTGGATATCTAAAACAGGAAAGAATATTTCACTGACAGAACTATGAATAACCCAAGCAAAGTTTACAAGGCACTGTCCTTCCCCACTTGAAAATATCCATTAATCTGAATTCATATGGCAAAGTTTCAACTTCATAACCATGGAAACACAGTAGGATGGCTTCGGATTTTTCTTTCCTAAGCATACAGCATGCTTGTCCACTGCTTAAATCTATATCTATCTATCTATATATGTAGATATAGATTTAAGCATATATATGTCACACATATATACATATATATGATGATGATCACTTCCTCACTTTCCCTCAAATTTTTGGTCTCTTTTTCTTTAACTGTTTTTAAATACATATATGTAAACACACACACACATATATATATATATATACATATATATATATACGTGTATATATGTATACATCTACCTATATGTATATACATGTTAAGCACATGTGTATACATATATTTTATATGTGTAAATATACATATATAACATATTTAATATATATAAATATATGTTTTATATATATATATAAACAGTTAAAGAATAAGACGCCAAAAATTTAAGAGAAAGTGAGGTGATGGCCATCCTATGGTCGTGACGGTACATGGTGGGGGTTGAAGGAAGAAAACTGAAGGGGAGACAATGTAATTATATTATAATTTAAAAAGTAAAATTATTATAAAAAGAAAAACTCAAAATGAAAAGCGCAAGTTTCAAACACATTGCAAAAACCTGAAACCTCTAAGCTTCTCATATGTCCAAATGTCTGTGGAATATCACCAGGGCTTTAGCACCAGAAAAAAAAAAAAAAAACAAAAAAACTGTTGTTTGTTAAACCTAAGTAAAGGATGTCCATCTAATACTTTAAGACATAATGATATCTGTCAGTTTCCACATTGAGGATATATCAAAGTTATGAGGCTAGAGTCACCGTGCTATACCTAGGCATGTAGAGCACGTTTTTATAGTTTAATACTGTGTGTTTGTGTACACTGTGCTGAGGCTGTTCAGATACTTCTGTACTTTATGAGCTGTGGGAGAATTTGTCTATGACACTTCTATCTTTTTCCTTAGGACTAAATGTCCCCCCAGTTCCCTTGAGGTCGTTTCCCAATATTCTTACCACAGAGGCAGAGTCTAACTACTTTTTAATACAGACACGGAGAAACCCTGCATCATCTCTGTTGTTCTCCTGTGTAGGAGTTCCAAGTGTGTCCCGTGTCCCCAGAATGTGACCAACACATGACTTCCTATACTTCCAGCTAGGCATTCTCTAAGTAAACACCACACCTGTACTCCTCCAATCCCATGAGTATCACATTTCCTTCTTCAAACCTCAGATAAATTTGTTTCTTCTGGATAAAAATTCAAAACACCCACATTGAAGAAAAAAATTGGGAATGTAGAGACATACAAAGAAAAAAAAAACCCAACTCCCCAGAAATTCTGTTGTTCAGGGACAACCATCGTATACCCTCTCTGAGTTTCCACCTGCCCTGATACCTTTCCTAAATCAAATAATTTGGAAACAAATTCTGTTGTTAATTTTTAAAATTTTATTTTATTATTTTGAATTATGCGTATGCATGTATGTGCATATGAATGCAGGTGCCCACAAGGCTAGGGATGGCGGATCCTCTGAAGCTGGTGATACAGGTGGTTGTCAATCTCTTGATGTGGGTGCTGAGAATTGGACTTGGTTCCTGTAGAAGAACAGGAAGTGCTCTTAACCACTGAGCCATATCTCCAGCCCCTCTTTTTGTTTCCTTTTCATTGCATACATCTTCTCCAGATAGTGACTTCAATGTCTTGCCCCTGATATGTGAAACTACAGTATATTGACCTAGACAATATACTAACAAGTGGAGGCATATGTTAGCATATATTGCCAAAAGTCATGCTAGCTGTCATTTAGATGCGCGCGCGCGCACGCACGCACGCACACACACACACACACACACACACACACACACACACACACACACACTACCTTCTTCACATGCTTCCAATATGTTCGTCTGAGGAAATATTACACGGAGGACTTCGCTGAACTCGCTGTACTTTTCAAAGCTCCGTTGTCTGGATCTCACCCGCACTTCATGTTCTTTATCCATTCTCAATGAGTACACTGGACAGTATGTTAACCATATAGGGCCCATCTTTCAAAACAAAATAAAAAACAGATTGCCTCAGGCATTAACAACTCAATGCACAGATTCTACAAGTGTTTTTCCTTTTCTCTTTGAACTGGGTTTCTAGAAAGTGAGTAATATTTGAACCTACCTAGAAGGAATTGGCTATTAAATAAGATGGACTGAGACAAATTATGTAAATAATTTTGTTAAAATAATAATCCTCAAATTTATTTTAGTATCAAAAATGCAGCCATATGTTTGCATTTGGTCTTAAATAGTCAACTAAGAGTAAGTCGTAATAGAATTAGGCATGGCAGATCTGTAAGAGGTATATTGGTATGCTATTTATCTGGGGTATTATAGTTTTGTATGGAGTGATATAGTAGGACAGGAAACCTCATATTTCCACACCAAAACAAATTATGGCCACAAGCAAATCATTTATCTGTAGCATATGTATTCCCTGGGAAATCTGGGCAGAAGTCATTTATTGATAATCACAGAATTTGAAACAGTCCTCAAAATACCATAGTTGTCTTGAACTGCCAAAGACTTTTATTGAAAGCAGCTACACACTTTATTTACTCCGGAAGTCTTAAACTTGCCTCAGAGTAGTCTGTTGCTCAAGAATGTCCATAGAAAATTGTGAGGTAGCTATGTCCTCAGAACAGAAACACTTTTCTGGAAGAATCTTCAGACTTAGGAAGTCAGTATAGCTCAGAAGGCTGGAGGTTTCAGAAACCTGAATAAACTCACAAGGGCCTTCCACAAGGTCAAGTACAGAACTGTTGCTGAGGAGAGGAGGCTGTCTGATCAGCTGATCTTCCTGTGAACTCTGTAGGCAGCAACAGGAAGGTACCCTTTGTGAGTCATCCTGCCTGCTTGGTGGGCTGCGATGTGTTTGAGTCACATCGCAGCCCACCTGTAAGTAAACCTCATGTGTTCTCCTTTCGACAGTGGATCACCTCACTGGTTCTGTAACCTAGAAGTGGGTGGGACAGTTTGGTTGATCTGTTGTTGGTACTCTGTCTAGAGGGACTAGATGGTCACATCTCCCCAGGAAAATGCACATGACAGAAAATCACTGGAGACCCTGAGCACTGAACATCTGTGTTTCACAGATTTGAAACTTAGGATAGTCCCTTTCTCCAGACAAAGGAAGTGAGCGTAGGAGGATTAGCTCTATAAGATATTGCTATTAGAGAGGCAGACCCAAGGTCTGCATTATCACAGTCCTTTCCAGTAAGTCAGTGATATTTACATTACAAGTCAAAGCAGTAGCAACATTACACTCATGGAATAGCAACAAAGTAATTCTATCTTTGGGGGTCACCACAACATGAGGAGCTGTGCAGCATTAGGAACATTGAAAATCACTGCTCTGTGTCAAACACTCAATGCTCGTGGTGCTCAATATGTTTTTTATATGTTATGAGTAGGACTCCTAGTTCCTGTTAATAAGAACAAAGTGGAATCTTCACCTTTTCAGCAGCATAGATTTTCACATCGATAAACCCCATTATTTGTTTTATTAGGAGCTGGACCTCAACATCTGAAACAAAATTGTTTTTCACTCCACTTGGTTTCTATGCACAAAGTATTTTTTCCCCGCCATGCGCATATGATAGGGGTGTGCCTCCTGACAGGAGCCTCTGAATATATCCAGGATTTGTATGTTTAAAATGTTTTCTTTAGACTAGGACTCTGAATTTTACACTTTCTTGTTTTTTATTGAGTCATTTTTAAACTTGGGTTTCACGCTTGGAGCAAGACTTGGTTTCTCAGCCACTGTCATCGGTATTAGTGAAAGATTTCACTAACAATTGTACATAATCCATAGGGAACCCCGGAAGTCAACCTATGACCCCTCCCATCTCTGTCTTTCTCTACTATCTTTCAGTTTTCTGAGGGAACCTTTAACTGCACCAGACAAGGACCAATCACTATACCTCTAGGAACTAGTAAAAGTCAAAACAGATCTCAAAGGAGACTGAAGCAAGGGAGGGGGTGGCAAGTGTCAGAGCAGAAACAGGTGAAACTAGAAACATACTGAAAAGGATTGACAGAAAAGAT
Organism: Mus musculus; assembly: GCF_000001635.26. NCBI lineage: Eukaryota > Metazoa > Chordata > Mammalia > Rodentia > Muridae > Mus > Mus musculus. Next base: position 3,330,192 of record NC_000081.6, read on the forward strand.
ATTTTTAAAATATTTTATTTAATTGTAAACTTTGGCTTTTAATGGCCAACTAATATAAAATGAGAAAAATTATATTTAGTATTCATAAATTGTCTATGTTTTGATCAAATCCACCTCCCACCTCCCATTCTTTTCCTTAATTATCCAGTACTTTTCTTCCCCAACTTAGAGTAGGCACACAAGTTCTGGCTCTTGCTCTCTTTCTCTCTCTCTCTCTCTTTTAAAATACTCAGTGTTTACTGCTTTTATGTGCATAGGTGTGGGGCCACCTGCTGGAGCATGGAATGCCTCTCAGGTCTCACATCCCTGAAGAAATCCAGTCTCTCCCAGCTTCCCAGTAGCTCTTGACAATGTCAAGAGCTTCTCAGGCAGTGGAGGAGCGTCCTAAGGCTCTCCCAGAAACATGCTGGGATTTTGGCTGCCATGATCTTGTGTAAACCTTCTACTCATGCACTTCCAGCAACTGTGTGTGTAACTGCATGTCTGTGGCCAGTAAATAGTTTCTCTATAGCCATTGAGGCCTTTAGACACTTCTAATATTTCTTCCTCAATAACCTTTTAATCTTGGGGGGAGTGGGTAGGATATGGATATTCCATTCAGTGTTGAGTGCTCTGCATACTGACTGAATGAGGTTCTCTGTATTAACTACTCTCTGTTGAAAAGAGAAGCTTCTCCAATGAGGGTCAGGAGGTGTATTAATTTATGAGTAGAGTGTTAATAACTTGGGGGAGGCAATTAACTACTATGTCTATCTATTGATTTCTCCTATAGGGCTTATAACCTAGCCAGCCATGTTGTTTTGGCCCAGTTAATGATGTCAGGTATGGGTTCCATCTTGTGTGGAAGGCTTTAAAACTAACTAGAAAGTAGGTAGTAATTCCTGTAGTATTCATACTACAATCAGTGGGCTTGTTTCCTGACCAGTATCTTGAAGAATTCATAGCAGGGTGAGATTGTTGATGGCTTTTCTAACTTGTTTATTGAAATAAAAATTGGCACAGTAACAACTGAAAAGAGTATAGAGGCTACTCAATAATGAAAACTAAAGTTACCATATGATCCAGTGATTTTTTTATTAATAATTTATATCCCAAGGAAATAAGATTAATATGTTAAAGATACATTTGCCTGATCATGATAACTGTAGCCAAAATATGGATCAACTTGGGCCCTTTGATGAACAAATGGGTAGAAAAAAAAAGGGATATTTTGGAATATACAAGAGAGCAGATTTGAAACTGTCAGTTCAAAAACATCTGTGAAAAATATATCCATTCATAGCTCTGCTGAACCATCTTACCACATATAAATATTTCAAAACATCATTAACATGATAATTAATGATAATTTTACATAATATATGATTATGTGATTAGTGTAATTACTCTCAGGCTATTTGAAAAAATATTTAATCTAGTTTACTGAGATGTAAGCATCAGAAGTCTTCACAGATTTTATTATCTAACATAAAACCACCATTTTTGCTAATATCACAATGGATCCTTTTGGGGTAAGTCTTACTACGTTGGAAGGCAAATTATGGTTGTAGATATACATTGTTAAAAACTCTATTCTGCCTGGAGGTTAACATCCCTGGTGCAAACCTTGTCAGATGTTCACTGGAAGAACAAATGTTTCCTTGAGAAATCTTTGTCAATTCAAATATAAGTGATTATCTACTAGTATGTGTTTTGTCCTTCGTATAAAATTTGTGCTTCATACAAAAGAGCTGCTGGTCTGGTTGCTGAAGCATTTAAGTGTTTTGATCCTTCATTACCTTGGAATGTAGATGAGTACAGTGTGTACTCTCCATGTGCCACAGGAGCTGGGACAGCAATACACTCCAAGGCTGAGATTTAAGCAGAGGCTCCTAGGAAACAGCCCCAGCCTTTAATGTGAGCTTCACAATGTAACTGTAAACAATGGGATTGCTGACTTGATTCATGCCACGAGGCAGTAGTTTTCTTACCACTGTTTTTGAACTAGGGAACAAACATGTTATTAGTGTGAAATTAGTGTTGACCTCATATGCTCCCTTGAGATGGTCTCAAGAGTCCTCAGAGGTACATGTTTCTCATTTTCAAAACTGCTACCTCAGGTGCCCTTGGTACCTTGTGCAAAGTAGTTGTTCCTATATTTGGTGGGCGAATAAGTGTTTGATTATGACTCGGTTTAGAAAGCCTTGTTTGAATTAACATCCAGCCAGGCCCCTTTTGGTACCAAGTCATAAACCAGATATCTAAATTAGAATGATTTAGAAAACAGAACTTTGAACAGAAGAAGTAGCTGTTCGAGGCACCCCAAGTTGTATTCTCTGCTAATGACAAAATTGGCTTCATTTTTGGTGCTACACTGAATAGACAGGGCCTCATGTCTCAAAATTTGGGGAGTAGACCCTGCCAGGGTGCTGGGTACAACGTCATGCCTATCGAGAAGCTGCTTGACTTGGCCAGGGCTGTGGCTGTGGTTAGACTGATTTAGAATTAGTTATATTTGGAATGGCATGGTAATCCTGTTTCCCTTCTTGTTGTGTGCCATGTAGAATTTATCTCAGTGCCGAGTTCCCAAGTGCTTGGCAGGGAAGTGAGAGGTTTGCGGGCCAATTTGCTCTCTTCTCCCTTATGAAGTGGCCTCTCAGCTTGATTTTCTCTGAGGTATGTAAAAGAACATCTTTATGAAACCTCTATAGATTAAATTCCTTCTTTGTGCCTCTCTTCTGGAGAGAACCAAGAACAAATACTAATATAGGTCTTATGAGTAGCAGTCATTAAAGTCATGGGATAACATTTGGCCATAGCCTACTCTTGACCTTGATCATGATCCTAGTTAAGTTCAACCACATCTCTAAAGATAGCAAAGTGGTAAGTCTGTGACCTTGTTCCATGGTTAAACTGAACACCAAAGATAACTAGGGAAATGGTTTTCTCCTCCCAATACTCTTCCATATATCTACATGGAAGATTCACATCAGCATTTGTTGTCTTAGATACTTTTAAGGTATTGAGATTATATCAGTCTTCCTCTAATAACAAGTTATAGGGCACATAATTTGGAAATATAGTCCTAGGTGAAAAGAAAGTGTTATTACAAATAAGAAAGTGAGTATTGAATTAGAAAGAAGAAAAGTCAATGTATAGAATGGAGTGACTCTTACCACTTTCCATTTTGATTCATTTACTTCTTTGTACTGAATTTCATACTCCAGAATTATCCATCCCTTCAGAACATCTGCATTGGGTGGTGGTTGCCAACTCACTTGGATGTCTCCACGAATCCCGGTCAAACTAATGTTTAGTAAAGTCCAGTTGAGGCCAATGGGTGGATCAGGTTGCACTGTGAATTCAATGGAGAATTGATTAGACTCCAGAGAAACACTCTTGATAGTGATAGTCTGCTTCCTTCAGAGACCAAATCATTTCATTCATTTTGACCACACTCTGACCACACTCCTAATTCTTCCGACAATCCACATCGATTGAACTCTACTTTATAACAGAGCAACATTTTTAAATGTAAGAATGATGTTTCATTTAAAAAAATACTTATAAAATCTCCTCTAATTCCCTTTTAGTCTCAAATCTGAAATTCATTGGAAGAGTTGTTGTGCTACGTATTTATTTTTAGCTCTGATAGCATTTGTACTTTAGGATTTTGACAGACACACAGACACACACACACACACACACACACAAATCAAAAACCAAAGAAGTAGAGAGTTAGAAAGACTTCACTTTTTAAATATGGCCTGTTACAGGAAGCAGAGAATTTAGTGCTTACTCTCTCTGCTCAGCTGTCAAGTGAGCAATTCGAAATTGCATTTTGCTCAGTTTCTGCTAGTAATCCTCTATCATATTCTTAGATATATCTCTGTATTCTTATGAGGGCCATAAAGACTAGGGTTTCAAGAAAGATGATAAAGTCAATTATAGATCCCAAAGCTACAATTTATATCTAAATTTTGCCATGTCTCAAGCAAAGTGTTACTAGATAGGGCTTATTACCAAGCCTTTTGAAACTACTTGAAGGTACAGAATTAAAACTTAATTTATTTCTTAACATATGCACATAGCTACTTAGAAAGTTTGGATCCCTAGAATTCACCAGAGAGGCATTGACTCAGAGTAGACACAGACCTATAATGGAAGGGTATGTTTCGGCCACTGTTACATACACCTCCCCCTACCCCCATTTAAGAGATAAGAAAGATTTTCCTCATTTAAAAATATTAACTACATCTATTCATGAATACATTTTAGAAATTAAATGTGAAGGATATTCGAGCTTCATAGTCCTATACAATAGCAGTATTACTTTGTCCTGGATTTGTTAGGAATTGAGGAATAACCATAAGCTTAACTTTTTTTTTTAATTAGGTATTTTCCTCATTTACATTTTCAATGCTATCCCAAAGGTCCCCCATACCCACCTCCCCAATCCCCTACCCACCCACTCCCCCTTTTTGGCCCTGGCGTTCCCCTGTACTGGGGGCATATAAAGTTTGCAAGTCCAATGGACCTCTCTTTGCAGTGATGGCCGACTAGGCCATCTTTTGATACATATGCAGCTAAAGACAAGAGCTCCCGGGTACTGGTTAGTTCATATTGTTGTTCCACCTATAGGGTTGCAGTTCCCTATAGCTCCTTGGGTAATTTCTCTAGCTCCTCCATTAGGGGCCTTGTGACCCATCCAATAGCTGACTGTGATCATCCACTTCTGTGTTTGCTAGGCCCCGGCATAGTCTCACAAGAGAGAGCTATAACTGGGTCCTTTCAGCGAAATCTTGCTAGTGTATGCAATGGTGTCAGCGTTTGGATGCTGATTATGGGGTGGATCCCTGCATATGGCAGTCACTAGATGGTCCATCCTTTCGTCACAGCTCCAAATGGTCACTTGATCTTTGACAAGGGAGCTAAAACCATCCAGTGGAAAAAAGACAGCATTTTCAACAAATGGTGCTGGCACAACTGGCGGTTATCATGTAGAAGAATGCGAATTGATCCATTTCTATCTCCTTGTACTAAGGTCAAATCTAAGTGGATTAAGGAACTCCACATAAAACCAGAGACACTGAAACTTATAGAGGAGAAAGTAGGGAAAAGCCTTGAAGATATGGGCACAGGGGAAAAATTCCTGAACAGAACAGCAATGGCTTGTGCTGTAAGATCGAGAATTGACAAATGGGACCTCATGAAACTCTAAAGCTTCTGCAAGGCAAAAGACACCGTCAATAAGACAAAAAGACCACCAACAGATTGGGAAAGGATCTTTACCTATCCCAAATCGGATAGGGGACTAATATCCAATATATATAAAGAACTCAAGAAGGTGGACTCCAGAAAATCAAATAACCCCATTAAAAAATGGGGCTCAGAGCTGGACAAAGAATTCTCACCTGAGGAATACCGAAGGGCAGAGAAGCACCTGAAAAAAATGTTCAACATCCTTAATCATCAGGGAAATGCAAATCAAAACAACCCTGAGATTCCACTTCACTCCAGTCAGAATGGCTAAGATCAAAAACTCAGGTGACAGCAGATGTTGGCGAGGATGTGGAGAAAGGGGAACACTCCTCCATTGTTGGTGGGATTGCAAGCTTGTACAACCACTCTGGAAATCAGTCTGGCGGTTCCTCAGAAAATTGGACATAGTACTACCAGAGGATCCCGAAATACCTCTCCTGGCCATATATCCAGAAGATGTCCCAACCGGTAAGAAGAACACATGCTCCACTATGTTCATAGCAGCCTTGTTTATAATAGCCAGAAGCTGGAAAGAACCCAGATGCCCCTCAACAGAGGAATGGATACAGAAAATGTGGTACATTTACACAATGGAATACTACTCAGCTATTAAAAAATGAATTTATGAAATTCCTAGGCAAATGGATGGACCTGGAGGGTATCATCCTGAATGAAGTAACCCAATCACAAAGGAACTCGCACAATATGTACTCACTGATAAGTGGACAATAGCCCAGAAACTTAGGATACCCAAGATATAAGATACAACTTGCCAAACGCATGAAATTCAAGAAGAACGAAGACCACCAAAGTGTGGACACTTTACCCTTTCTTAGAAATGGGAACAAAACACCCATAGAAAGCTTAACTTTTTAAGGGACTAGTTTTGAATGTGTATGTGCATTTCAATTAGCTTTTTAAAGTGAGCATAGAAAGTGGGGCATTCATTATGATATTTTCACATGTATATATTAATATACATTGTTTTTATTCATCTTGCACCTTCATTAGGTTACTTCACTTCCTAGAGTCTTCCATTTGCTAGTTCCCTTCCTCCATGACCATAATCTCTACTTCTGCTTTCCTGTTCCACTGTCTCCTTTTTGTCCTCCTCCCATAAGATACTCTCCTGTTCCTTTATGATTCCTTTTCTAACCCCATGAACATCTCTTTCCTCATACTTTTAAGTTTTTTATTTAATGTGTATGAGTGTTTATCTGTATGTACACATATATACCACCTGAATGAATGCCTTCAGAGGCCAGAAGAGGGTATTGGAAATCCTCTAAAGTGGAGTTATACAGTAGAAAATACTCTCAATAGCTGGCCCACCTCTCCAGTCCACATCTGCCTATCTATATACACATGTATAGTATATATACATTTTTGAGAAAGGATTTCATTATGTAGCCTTAAGTTGATGATCCCAATTCAGCCTCCACAGTGCTGGGATTACAGTTATCTCAATATACCTGGGGCTTTAAAAATGTTTTTGATGGAAAATTTTCTGAAATTCATCACTCATGTTTATTTATAGAAATTTCCATTTCTACTTTAAATAGATGTGATACATAGCATTTATAGGAGGAGGCTCAGACCCTCTATCAAAAATATAGCAGTCTGCTCCTGACTCCTACACACTACATGTCTTTGAAGTGGAAATTTCTGGTTTCTTTGGAGACTCAGTTGTGTCATATGATGTTTTTCTGGAAACTATGTTATGAGAGTGTGTTTTTACTGAATGAGACATGTGGAAGGATGTGTTGCTAAGAACGGACATAGGATGTTTTTCTGGAAGCAGCCTAGAAAAAGGGCATGTGATGTTTTGTTAGAGTGTATGCTTGAGAGAACATATTCTATTTGGAAAGGGTCCACCAGACAGTGGTCGACACTATATGGCATTGGTTCTCCTTGCCATTCTTTGCTGGTCATTGTTTGTCATGACTTCATAGAGAAAAATGCACCAAAGTACTTCTGGTGGTGTTCTGGTGGCTTCTTCCTGCTTCTGCAGCTAGGACTTGGGCCGAGTGGCAGAGCCTGGGGGTTTCTTCTGCATAGAACTGCCATAGCTGGTTTCTGAATGGGGTTTGTGAGTGGATTGAACTACCGCTATTGATCCATGTGAGCTGAACTGGTGATATCCTGACAATGTAAATTAGATTCACTCCCCAAAAAACTCTTTCTAAACAGGTCCACATGCTCCTTTGTCCTATTAGCCTTTCCTTTCCACTACTTCTGGTAGGTGGTAGACTAAAAAGGGGAAGCATTTAAGTTTGCTTACTAAAGTAGGTTTTGAAAATTATAAGTCTACATGTCTTAGGTGACAATTCCTCTTAAATATTTAAGAGTATTTGAAAATTAATATATGCAGAAAATTTTTCTGGTCTTTCTGCCCAACACCTAGCTGTTCCTCTTTCATCTTTCATCTCTCACAGTGGTGACCTTACCCTTCCAATTACTTAGGATAAAAACTGTGAACTCTATCTTTTTGTCAGGACCACATGTTCTGCCAGCTTCTCTTTGAAAATAGAATTATCACTTTTTACTTGTGTTAGCCCCTTCTCTGTTCCCTTCCTCAGATCTTTGTCTACTTTCTTCCAGTCTTAATCTCCACATATCCTACAGACACAGCATCCTCTTACCTTTTAAGTTGGAACATCATAGCAATCACCAAAACACTTTCAGCTTTTCTATCTCACTCCAAGGGGAAGCTGTTACAGGAGTCTGAAAATGACTCTCAAATCTCATCTCTTCCCACTCCTCTCCCTCCACAGTTTGTGCCAGCACCTCTGCTGCCTGCTGCTTCCTTCATGCAGAAGGCATGCCTACATCTCAGAGTGGTCAGTCACCCTGTGCTTTCCTGCTGAAATGCTTTTCTCTCAGAAACTAACAGGAGTACTCTTTCCTCAGCTGTACCTATTGTCAGGGAAACCAATACAGATGAGCATATTTAACACTGCAGCCTCCCCATACCCTGGCACTCTTGCTCTGAATTTCTCTGCGGTACCGGCTCTTTCCACCCTCATTTGGGATTTAGTGCTATCAGGTAGACATTTTCTTTTTCAGCACATAAAAAAAATTGACTGGCCCAAGGTAAGGACATGGTATTTGCTGAATGAACTGAATGAATGGCAGACATCGAACTAATCTATTATATCATCTAAATCCAAAGAACAACCCTGTGAAGGACAATACTTGCACAAGGAATGAGTCAACTGTGGGTTCAGACCACTGACATCTCTTCACATAACATAGCAGGGTCACTATAGACTGACTTTTCACCCAGTTCCTCTTCCATCCTCTGTACTACTACTGGGACTCTTTTAGTCATTTTTCATGTGACTATCAAAGTCTTCTGACAGCTCTGCCTCTAGTTTGTCCCTACTTCAATCTATCAACACAAATGGCCAAGTCAATTTCTTTAAGACACTAAAAACATAGTGGTGATAGTTTAAAATCATAACTTACTATCTTATTTCACCTTGATGTCATCATTTAACAGTTCTGAGTCTCAGTTGCACTATCTGTATAATGGGGTTTATAATAGAGCCTACCTCTTATGACCATTATATGAGACATAAGTTCTCTGGGTTAGTTATTTCCTTATTTAAATACTTGCAAATATTACTTTTGGCAGTAAGATCAAGCCCCCCCCCCTCCCACCCCAAGGGGCTGTTAGATCTATGTAATTACTGTTGAGTCCTTAAACATTTTTCTTTTCTTTTCTTTTCTTTTCTTTTCTTTTCTTTTCTTTTCTTTTCTTTTCTTTTCTTTCCTTTCCTTTCCTTTCCTTTCCTTTCCTTTCCTTTTCTTTTCTTTTCTCTTTTCTTTTCTTTTTTCTTTTCTTTCCTTTCCTCTCCTTTCCTTTCCTTTTCTTTTCTTTTCTTTTCTTTTCTTTTCTTTTCTTTTCCTTTCCTTTCCTTTCCTTTCCTTTCCTTTCTTTTCTTTTTTTTTTTTCTTTTACCAATATTAGAACTGAGTAGTTTCTGGAAGGTCTGTGACTCTTGGTAAATATCATTCACATTTTATGAGTTAACTGAACTGTTACAGTTTGGTTCATCTGGCTCCTCTTAATCCTACAGGCATAGCAGGTCATTCATGCATTTGGTCACTACTTTGTTTTTTTATGTATCCAAACACCTCAAGTCCAGGACCCACCATACTGTGTTATGGTACACTGTACTGAGATTTTTTTTGAACTGCCAAATTCCACTACTCGACTGTATCATACAGTATAGTCGCAGGTATGCAAGAGCTCAGTGAGAGTCAGATAGAGGCAGGGACAAAGCATGGCTCTTAAACCAGTGTCCTTACAACTAATCCACCACTTCCTTGTCTAGCTTCAGCTCTGCAGTTGGGAGGAGGCCAATAAATAAGTAGCCTCTAGAACCCATGAGTTTTCTCGACCCTCTCTCTGGAAAGCACACTTCCATGGTTTGCTTGCTTCTGTCTGCAGCAGTCAGCCACATTCCCCACTGTCTTCCAGGCTGTTGCTGCCCAAGAAATAACACTTGTCTGCCAGAAGGGACAGTTCACGTGAGGAAAAATGGGATCTTGTGGATAGATCTTAAAGCACCCTGGTCAGCTACTGAAAACCCTTTGTTGCTTTCTTTCCCTTTGCTGTTTGTATAATCATACTGTAAACACGGACATCCTAGTTATGGTTACTTGTTTCAGTTCCTCTTTATGTTCACAGGATGGGAAGCAAAAAAATCATCCACATGGCTCTCTGACATGTTTTCCCGAGCAAATATTCATCAATGTTTGTTTGAGGTCATATAAACACAACTTTGACCTGATTATGACTGTTTGGTAAATTTTGTTTTGTGGCCATGGTTGTTTTGTTTTGTGATCATGAGAATCTAGGCTTAGATTCTATTGTATGGCCTGCTTTTATGTGTGTGCACCATGTGTATACCTGATATCACAGAGGTTTGAAGGTTCATGAAACTAGAGTTACACAGGTGGTTGTGAGCCACCACATGGATGACAGGTCCCCTGGAAAAGCAGCAAGTGCTCTTAACTTTAGAGCCATCTCTTAGCCCCTGATGAATTTCTTCATAGCATCTACTACCAGGTATCTACTTTTTCAACTTAAAAATTTGTGTATTTTATTTGCATGGGTGTTTTGTCTGCATGCATGTCTGTGTACTATGTGTTTTGTGTTTGGAGCCACAAGAAGGTATCAGATACCCTAGATTCAAGATTGTTGTTAGCTACTATGTAGGGGGTGGGAAACAATCCTGGGTCCTCCGGAGAGCAGTCAATGCTCTTATGCACTGGGCATTTCTCTAGTTCCATTGTCAGGCTTCTTTAAGCTGGAATCAAGTTACCTGTATTTTTAGACTCTATTCTTTTAGACTCCTGTGAGACAGACTCCATATACCTAAAACCACAAAGTCTTTCTACTTGATTATACTTGGAAATTGGGGCTTCCTTAATATTTAGTCTAAAGCTTTGTCAAATGAAAGCAACCCACGGCTTACCTATTTCGTCAACAGTGAAACATTTTTGGTCCAGCAAATCACCATTTGTAGTTAGCTTGATGCAGTAGGGTATCCAAATGGAGGTATATGATGAGTTGAAGTAACAGCTGTTTTTTCCAGCAGAGACATAATCAGGGCATTCTTTCCATTCCTGGGTCCATTCATGAGCAATTCTGAAATGGAGGGTAAAAAAAAAAAAAAAAAAAGATTAATCGTTCCCGAAACTATGCTTTAGTCAAAGTAAGGTATCTGGCAGCCAGATTCACTAAGCTAAGACACAAGTATCTTATAAGATAAAAATGTAACACTTCAGCAAGACCAGTTCTTAGAAACCTCCCATCTATGGCCAGTGTTATTAGAATCTGAAGATTGTCAGGAGCCTATATGGTACTTCTGCCTAAAATACAAACTTCTGTTTATTGAGTGTACATGCTGTACGTTCTCAGCTGGTGGACCCAATAATTTCTCAGTGACCCAATCACTGGATTAATCATTGATGGAATCACAATTTGATGGCACTATTGGGAGTGGTAGAAAACAGAAGGTGGGCTGGCTGGAGGAAGCAGGACACTGAGGGTGTGAATTTGGATAGTGTTATCTCCTTCCAAGCCCCTCCCCATGACTAGCTCTCTTTTTCCTTGACAGTATCAACTGAGTAGCCAGAGTTGTACATGTTATTGCCACCACTATTTTCTGCCCTCCACGGGCCGATAGCAGCATATTCAGGCTACCGCGGACTGAGCCCTCTATGATGTGGGGGGTACAGTAACCCCTCCTCCTTTAAGTTGTTTCTCTCATGTGTTTGCCATAGTGATGTGATGATTGATAAACACAGGTGGGATAATTCTTCCTCTCTTTGCTTTATTTACTAGCCTGTTTCAGTTGAGAAGAGGGTTTACAGGTGAAGAGAATGCAAAGTCATGGTAACTGTGGTTAGGAAAGAAGGTTAAAGTAGGGGCCTGCAAGATGCTTCAGTCAGTGGCATGCTGTGCAAACATGATGACCTGAAATTGATGCCAAGAACCCATGGAAACACTGCATGAGAAGCGCATGGAACCTCAGTGCTAGGGAGGTAGACAGGAGTATCCTTCCAGCTTGCTTGGCCAGCTAGTCTAGCCAATTGGGCAAGGCTCCAGGTTCAGTGAGAGACTCTATCTTAAACATCAAGAGGTGGGAAACAATGAAAGATGACACCAGCCTCGGCCTTCTACATGACATACATATAAACACACATCTGTGCACAAGCATGTACATCTTATATGAACATATACAAACACACACATTTGTGCACACATATGAACATGTACACACTCAGACAGACAGACACACAGAGTGACAGGAGTGACTCTGGGCAGGCACAGGTGCTGGTGCTGGCAAGCTAGATGCGGATGAGAGTTTTCCACTGGCAGGATGTGCTGGCGGCAGTGGGCAATGAAAACCCAGGCTGGGGGGAAGGCAGGGCCTGAAAGGAAGGCATGGAGAGCCCTGAAGTCAGCTGCATTTACAGTTCCTTAACAGCTGTTTCTCAGGCTAGTTATTTGGTACTAGGGACTCACATAGAATCAGGGCCATTGAGACAGCTGCTCATCAGCTGTTTGAATACACTTGAGATTAACACAAGAGAGAATTCAGAATTAGAGGCAGGGAACTGTTGCTTACATTCCGGCTGAGATTCTTAAAAGCTGCGAGCCCTTGGGTGGAAAGAAGCCTCCGCTATCACAGGGGAAGTAAGTAGAGAAAAGCTAAGGTTAAGATAAAGTATGCTTGTGCAGGCTTGTGCACCATGCTGTGACAGCGAACAGTCAGAGACAGGTGAGTCATTGAATGATTCTGACATTCAAACTGAGTGTGAACTAAAAAGTTCTACCCAAATTGTCCAGAGCACTGGGCATTCTATTGCACATGCCAGCAAGATTTTGCTGAAAGAACCCTGATATAGCTGTCTCGTGTGAGGCTAGGCCAGTGCCTGGCAAATACAGAAGTGGATGCTCACAGTTAACTATTGGATGGAACACAGGGCCCCCAATGGAGGAGCTAGAGAAAGTACCCAAGGAGCTGAAGGGGTCTGCAACCCTATAGGTGGAACAACAATATGAACTAATCAGTATCCCCAGAACTCGTGTCTCTAGCTGCATATGTAGCAGAAGATGGCCTAGTAGTCCATCATTGGGAAGAGAGGCCCTTTGGTCTTGCAAACTTTATATGCCCCAGTACAGGGGAATGCCAGGGCCAAGAAGTGGGAGTGGGTGGGTAGGGGCGCAGGGGTTATAGGGAACTTTCGGGATAGCATTTAAAATGTAAATAAAGAAAATATCTAATAAAAAAGATAAAAACAAAATAAAACAACAACAACAACAACAAAAACCTATACCAGCGAAGACATCAAGTGCACTTTATGTGACTAACTGTGTCAGTTTTAAAAAGTAAGTCTTAGGATGGTGCAAATATCCAGGGCAGCTAGTGGTCAGCAGGTCTGCGTCTACTATAAGGAGCCACCTAGCTCCGTTGTGCTTCAGTTTCTGTGAGGTTTTCTGACATTTGACAATGCAAGTAGTCCTGTTCCTGGGGCTTGTATGTGAAACCCTGGTTAGGATTTCTAAATCCATCAGTTCCACAGGACATAGCTCTTATAAGAGTTAATCTGAATGTGAAGTGTGTCAGGAATAGCTAGTTGAAAACACAACTCCCAATCTCAGGACCCCCCATCCCCATCATGGTTTTTGAGACATGATTTCAGAACAGCTGTGTAGTCCTAGGTGTTCTGAAACTTGCTTTGTAGCCCAGGCTGGCCTTGAACTCAGAGATCCACTTACTTCTGCCTCCCAAGTGCTAGGACTAGACACATGCCACCATATCTGGCTAAAATGGATCTTTTAAGCTAGTAAATCTCAGGCCAAACCCGAATAACCTCATGAAACATGAAGCCACTTGTCTGCCCTGCATTCCGTACAAGACGTAAGGTGCTCTAAGGCAGCTACTTTTCTTCTTCTTTGCCCTCAAATGAAGTTCTTTTGATTTGCCACAGACTACCTTGTGACGGGAGTAAGGACCATAAGAGATTTCATTAAAAATAGAAGAGTGAAAGCAGTATTTCTCTCTAAAGGTTTTCATTGGAGTAAAAATAAGGAACAGAGAAGTCATGCCCCAGTACAGGGGAACACCAGGGCCAAAAAGGGGGAGTGGGTGGGTATGGGGGACTTTTGGTATAGCATTAGAAATGTAAATGAGCTAAATACCTAATAAAAAGTGGGAAAAAAATTAAAAAAAAAAAGAATAGTGAGAACCAAAAAAATAAATAAATAAATAAATAAAATAAAACCAGATTTCAGGCCCACAAACATTAAATAATTCCAACTAAGTGATGTCAACTGTTAACTACTATGACTGTCTCCTTCTACCAAGGCTACTGTGTCATTTAGAGTCCCTTGAACCCACAGGCCATACTTATATCTCACCTCTGCCTGGCATAAACTTCAGGGAAGGATATAGCTAACCAACCTCCTCTAACAAAAAGGAGACAGATTAGTCGTCACCCTACATCCCAGTGAACTGAATCTCAAATCCTTTAGGATGAAGTCTGATGATAATATTTTTTTCAGTTAAAATAAATGGTAAAAGGAGTGAAAGGAAAGGCTGATGTTACCAGGTTTCAGCTTGCTCCAGGAAGCCTTCCCAAAGCTCGGCCGCACTCAGCAGAGTCTCTTTCTGGCACAGCTCTGCTTTGCATTCAAACCCAGTTGCCTTCAAGTGCAGAGGCAGGATTTGGCAGGATCTCAATCACAGGGCTTCAGAGACTGCTTTGAATCAGCTGCTTTCTTAAGCTAGGCCATCTCCTCTGCCAGCTTACCTGGCTAGGAATTGGGTCCAAGCAGAACACATGCAGGCTTGTGCCTTTCTGTCCCGCTGACAGCCCAACGTGCTTAGATTCATGTGTGCTTTGGATTCCAAAAGCAGCCCAGACACACTACCACATCTGCTGGTTCTTTCTGCCTCCACAGACTATAAGTGTTGAATTAAAGTATGCTGTAGTGTTGTGGGTGAGGGATGGGAGGAATGATTCTATAGTTTTAGGAGTTGCCTAGGAACAAACTCTCAGACAAAATAGCAAGAGTTGGAAGTTCCCCCTGTGCCTTTGTCTCTGTGTAGTTGGGTGCTGAGAGCCCATGCATCAGTACAGATCCATTCTGATAGACTAACCCTTGATTTTACATTCAATTCTCAGACAAACAGGGCTGAGGACTTTTGTGGGTTTGGCTAGAATATTCAAAGTATTTATGGTTGGTTTTTTTTTTTTTTTTTTTTTTTTGTAGAGAGAACACAAAATCCTGATTTGGGGTTTTGGTTTGGCACTTCATCATGAGTTTGTTTGTGTTCATGGTATTTAGGGAGATGGGGATATTTTTCTCCTGAGATTCTAGGTTCCACTAGAGCTAAAACAGGATGTTCTTTTGCATATGTCGGAGATATTCTTTTCCCCCGGTCATACTTGCAGCAGATTTCTTGTTAGTTCCCAGGGTGAGTGCAGACTAGGGATGCTGGGAAGATTGGGATGTGAGGAGGAGACCTGCAGACAGATACTGTGGCTCTGACTGAAGAAAGTGAGAAACAAGGATGGCTGTGAGGGCTCAGTGTCTCTGGATTCATTCTTTGGCTCACAGCTAGGTTGGGTGACTGACAGGAGGGTAGAAAAATCATTTTCCTGGATTAGAACTGATTCAAGATGTTATCCCACTGCTACTTAGATCAGTTTGGTCAGTGGTGCCTGTATGAAAAACTTCTCATTTGTTTTGATGGTGCTAAGCTGTCTGAGCTACCGAAGCAAGGTGTAAAGATGACATCTAGTGAGTTTCTCTCTCTTTTCATATTAGAAATAACAGAATCAATTCATACATTTTCAAAAGTGTTCCCAAACACTTTAGCTCACATCTGAGTATCTGTCTGTCTGTCTGTCTGTCTGCCTGCCTCTACTTTACTGGCCCATACCTCTTTATAGTATCAACCTCAAGTTAAATAAGTAGTGCGTTTGGTTCCAAACTACCTCATCTCTGTGTGCCTTAGGCAGGGGTATGTCTGTGGTGCCTTTCATAACTAGAAGATGGGTAGAGTCAGTCTTTGTTGTTCACTTAAAGTTTTTGTTGTCTGTAAATTAAACACTCAGGTAGGCATTAGAAAGTTCTTATAGTCTATTAATAAGCATAAGCAATAAGGAATTACTTTTTATAGTTTAGGAATCTGGGTTCTATATCATTATTGTTTTAAATTATTATTATATACTAAGAAAATCTTGCTTATTGATTAATTGATTGATGATTGATTAATTATGCAGAATGAACTGTATCAGGAATTCTTCCACCTAAGAAGCTGTGAACTAAGCCTATTATACTACTAGAATGGAGGAGACTTGGTTTAACTAATTTGCTGGCTGTTCCTTGGTGAGCAAGGACTGAAGCCAGGACATACTGCAGGAGGCTAGCTCGGACTAACTGCCCTCCCACATCTTCCTTCCCTTCCCTTCCCTATCATCTACGGAGTGGAACATGTCATTCTCAGGCCCTTGGATGAAAGTCTAAGACAAAGGGTCTTCACTAACCTTGCAGCTTGTCGTTGGCTTTCCCTGGAGGTTCATGGAGGAAAGAAAGACAAGAAAGTATTTAACTCTAACATTTAAAATGGTGATGTTTTGTTGTATAGCACAGTAGGGTAATTATAGTTGACAACGATTAATCATGTATTTAAAAATATCTAGTAGAGAAGATTTTTGGTGGCCCTGGCAAACACACACACACACACACACACACACACACACACACAATGATAAATGCTTCAAGTGATAGATACACCAATTGTCCTGGTTTGAGAATCACACATCATATAGATGTATTAAAATATCACAGACTATCCCATAAATTATGCTGATACTGCATAGTAACAGCGGGAGGAGAGGAAAGGAGGACTTGGCCAGGGAATGAAACTTAAGGACTGGTGATGACCACGTTTCCAGATGTTTGTCTTCCTCATCAAGTGTCATTCCAGACGACATGGATAAAAACAAAAGAGCAAGTTCCCTCACTTAGTGTAATTAATTAATTCTTATAGAGAAGCCAAGTATTGGAGGCTCTTAAAACACAGTTTTTTTAAAGCACAAAGTAAGATTCAGTGGTCTTCCCGGGACTACAAGCTCATTGTTACAGTATCTGGGTAGCCCTCTAACTCCTTCACATGTCACTTTCCCAAGTTTCAGTCTCATGTCACCTATACAGGCTCTTGTGATTCTCAAACATGCTGACACGGACATTGCATCTGTGATTTTCTTTGCCTCCAAAGCCTCTCCATCATATACTCACACAGTTTTTTTCACTTCTTTTCCCCATTTTAACACACTACATTAGAAAGGTCCCTGAGACCTCCTCAGTTCAAATATTACTCAAGCCTCTGCACACACTCACGTATGCCCACAGGCACGCCCACGTGCTTTCACTCAATGGGAATCTCTCCACACCATCCGACTGAGAAATCAGTGGAGGACAAAGTCAGAAGGGCGTGAAGCCTTCACCTTTTAGCATAGTACAGCTGAATAGATCCTGGGGTCTTTAAATCAGGATTATCTCCTTCTGTCCAGTAGCATGAAAATGTCTCCAGTTCAGGGGAACGACACTTGGTGAATCGAGGCTTTCCAGAAGAACCTGCAGAACAAGAAGAAAAGGCATACATGGAGTGAGGAAGGACATGTGCCATTCCCACGGAACATAACTGCTGAAGTATGTAAACTATGAAGATAAAGCCAGTCTCTCTGGGAGGTGATACTAACATCTGGAAAGGCACTTTTCCGGGCTTACCTTCTCAGCAGCTATTCCTTTCTACTGTCAGTCATCAATTTTGAAGCCAAAAAGTTGTGACTTTATTTCCTGCATTATTCTGTAGGGCTTGTTTAAGACCCAGAGCTAGTGGAAAGGATATGAGGGCAAGTAGTTCATTTGAAAGATGAAAAACATGCCTAGGACTAGAAATCTGATAATAGGCAGAGAGGAGAAAAGTCCTAAGCAGGAATGCTTAAGCCTAACAGTGGCATTGTTTAGCATCTACTATAGCATCCCAGAAAAGAATGTTGCAATTCACAAGAGTTCAACCTTTGCACCCCAGATTAATTCCCACTTGTACAAATGAGTGTTGGAACTGAAGATGTTCCACGTTCTGAAGAAATTTTAGCATTAACACTGCTTGTACTCAAAAGATCTTGGAAGACCATTGGTAGTCATTTGCATTTCTTCTTTGGATGTGTGTGTGTGTGTGTGTGTGTACATGAGGGTGTGTATATCTGTGTGTATTTGTGTAGGCCAGAGGTTGACTGTACTGGCTGATTTTGTGTGTTAACGTTACACAAACTGGAGTTATCATAGAGAAAGTAACCTCCCTTGAGGAAATGCCTCCATGAGATCCAGCTGTAAGGCATTTTCTCAATTAGTGATCAAGAGGGGAAGGCATAGCTCATTGTGGGTGGTACCATCTCTGGTCTGGTAGTCTTGGGTTCTAAAAGAAAGCAGGCTGAGCAAGCCAGGGTAAGGAAGCCAGTAAATAACATCTTTCCATGGTTTCTGCATCAGCTCCTGCTTCCTGACCTGCTTGAGTTCCAGTCCTGACTTCCTTTGGTAATGAATAGCAATGTGGAAGTGTAGACTGAATAAACCCCTTTCTCCCCTACTTGATTCTTGGTCATGACGTTTGTGCAGGAATAGAAACCCTGACCAAGACAAATAGTTACCAGCATAGTGGCATATTTCTGTGACAACCTGACCATGTTTTAGGGAAGACTATGGAAGGACTTTGAAACATTGGGCTAGAAAAGCCATTGGGTATTAAGAGCTCTATGGGATGTTCTGTAGGAGCTTGGAATTAGAAAGTGATGTTGGTTACACAAAGTTCAGTGTGAGGTAACTTTTATGCAGGTATTGATATTCACTGGAGTTTGGTAAATGCTCTAAAAGCTGGTGAATTCTATTTGCTTACTTCTCATGTGATATTTTCAAGAAAATTTGGAGACTTGTAAATAAGTTATGTTATCGTCACTTTCTTAGCTCCATTTTGTTTTTTTTTTTAAAGATTCATACACTCCCATACTTGCCTAAAATTTATAGCAAAGAAAGTAAACTTTGTGCTGAATCTGAATTATTTATTTTAATACTGCAATGTGTAAATTATATAGTCCAAGTCCCCTGTGTGAATATAGCAAGTATGTCCACAATTTGACAACTGTGGCATTTACTTTGATTGTGAGATTGGACAGTTTCCTGCTTGTGGCCCCTGATGTGTTGCTATGACATCTTACCATCTGGTTGTAAAATTATATTGTTAAAACAACTAATAAAAATACAGTTATTTTTTTAAAAACCTATTTAAAATGTGTAAGGCAAGAAGTTATGAAGTTCACTAACTATAAGGTAACTTGAAATTCCTTGATATCTTCTAATGGGTAGTCACTTTTGCAATTCCAAAGCCCTTACTATTAATTTGGGCCTCCACTGTCCTGGGAACACAGTTTTATAATTCGCTGCACAAAAAACACTGCTCGATCCCTTGTCCATATGAAAAGCTCCCCAGTGGGACTTAGCTGAAGCAATTCTATGTGGAACTGTCAGGTCCTTTGAAATTCAAATTCCTGCTAAGAAATCCACAGACAGAAATAAAACTTACATGTCTGAATTTATTGAAGAATTAAGTAAATATTGATGCCTATGTTCCATCCTTTAAAATTCTGTTTGGTTGGTAATTTATGGGTCAATGATTTGTTTGTGTATTGGACTTTTAAATGTTTCCCAGTGGCTTTCATTAGTAGCCTTTGGCGGTTAATATAGGAAGCACTAGGTCATATCAGCATTTCCTTTCTGAGAGTCAGCAGGCATTCTCTTGCAACTATTCATTGGAGGGTCTTGTCTGAATTTCACACGTCAAGTTCTTAGCTAGCAATGGCAGGAGAAAGAAGTGTTGGAACATTACAATGCAAGCCTGAATGTATAACAATGCCTTTGCCAAATCAAGTTGACGTCACTGAAAACTTGGAATCTGAAGTTAGAGGGGGCCTTATTGCTAGAGGAAAGCAGTGGGCAAATGAGTCCTGACTCTGTCGTTTTGTTTGAGAACATTAATTCTGAATGACAATGATATACCCTTATATATATAACCTCATTTTTCTCTTTTAAAAACCCTATCGAAAATAGATTCTTCTCTCATACAATATAGGTAAACTACAGGTTTCCCTCCCTTCACTCCTCCTGGATCCCCCTCATATACCCTTTGCCTCAGATCCACTCCTGCTCCATTTTCTCTTCAGAAAAGAGCAGGCCTCCAAGAGCCAAGAGCCAAATAGGACAAAACAGTCAAAAGAGTCAAAAGCAGGCAAAAGAGTCAGAGACACAGTTCCAAATGCAATGAGCACACTTTTGTAGTGAGCACATGTGATGTTAGTTTATGTCAGCATAATCTAATATCACCTGGAAAGGGTCTCATTGAGGACTGTCTATATTAGCTTGGTCTGTGGGCATGTCTGTGGGAGACTATCCTGATTATGTTAGTTTAAGTGGAAAGACTTGTCCACTGTGAGTGGCACCATGTCCTGGTTAGAACATGTAAGAGTGAAGGAAGGCAGTAAGAAGAGCACAAGTATGCATTTACTGTCACTCTGCTCTGCTCTTACTACCGATGTGACTGGCTGTTTCAAGTTCTTGTGGCCTGGTTTCCATATAATGCTGGATGTGACTCTTTTTTATGAGGTAAAATAAACCCTTTCTTTCCCAAGTTGCTACTGTTAAGAGTATTTTTATCACATCAAAAAAAAAATTAAGTAAGACAACACACTAAAAGTTTTTGGTTTTAGGGTTGGGTTTCATTCATTTGTGCATTGCTCAACAATAACTGAGCAATTACTTATGGGTAGCCAGTAGATTAATAATCTTTACTTCCTTAAGTAGCATATTTAGTCCAAGGATTATGGCAAACAAGACAGAATATTTTACATATAGAGGTTCGGTCCACCTCTGAGAGGAAAAAACCATTAGTTACTGTTTCTTAGTAATTTCTGCCCTGCATATATTCTCCTGTTATGTGGAATTATTATCACTATATTTTTTAGTTCTTATGTATAAAATATGCATATATTTTAAAATTGGTTCATGTGTACAATACACTTCTATTGTATAAAAAGAATGACCACCTGGCAAATACAATGATACATTTCATAGATATGTCCTCTAAATCACAGAAAAGAAAATAGTTTTCTTCTAATCCTTAAAAATGTATTTCAAAGAACACAGTGAATTGCCATTCTCTTATGTGTGTGCCACTAATATTATTCTTAAAATACTCAGGAATATACTGGTGCTACATGCTGCTAGGTGACACATCATTGTCCTCAGCCAAGAGTTCTCAAGTAAGGTTTTGTTTCCTTTCCATTAGACATTTGGCAATGACTGGAGACATTATGCCTTGGAGAGAGGTGATGCTGGCATCTATTAGAGATGTGAATAATGCACAGAAAAATGGGCATGGCAAACAAAAGTCTGGACTGATGTTAGCCCTGCCTTGTTCCAAATAAGCTACAGCATGAGAGTACAGAATAATTTTCTAAAATTCAAATATATGCACATAGAATGAAATAAACACACAAATATCTATAGCTTCAATCTCTCCTACTCCATAGCTTATCTAAATTTTGTTGTTGTTCAACAAAGAAAAATGTTTTGCATTTTTAATTCCATAGGATAGTCTTGGGTAATTCCTGTCGGATATTCAATGTTTCAGTTAATTAAGAAGCATTTATGAAGCCTCGCTGGCACTCTTAAGTTGCACTAAGAAACACAAAAATAACATTGTACCTGAATTCTGCTTTTGAAGAGTTAATGCGCTGCAGATAAAATAAGGCATGCACAATTTATAAAACAATGATTGCTTTAGTAAATCAGAGAAAGAAATGGTTATGAAGAACTGAAGGGTTTCTATGAGGATTGGGACCTCAGTATACCAAGGATAGAGGAAGGTTTCAAAGAAAAGGAAGGATGGAGAAAGCAGTTCTATCTAGTTTCCTGAGATGAAAAACAAGCAGATGAATTTACTAACCAAACATCATCAGTAAGTATTATGTTAGAGTTAGGTTTGTTTACCCACATATCTACTAGATTAAGATCATTATTCTAGCATGCTCTGACCATCTGTCTCTGCATATTAAGATTGAGACTCATGGGACTAGATTTCACTGTAGCAGAAGGCATCATGCAAACCTGAAAAGGATGGTGGCAACCAATATTCCTACCTATCTGTGACACCCATGAGCCACATCTATGACCAGCCTGGGGCAATAACTCTAAAGGTGCAGTAGTAGCACACATACCTTAGTGATAACCAACAGCTCTCTCTTGAATTTAAGACCCACTCAACAAGAGGGAAACCATGGTTGATATTGGAATTTTCAGTGCTAATGAAGTCATGATTGTTAGAGGAGAATCTACAACTACTTCTTTACCAAACCAGCATAATCTCTAACAACAATCTATAAAACATTTGTCCTTATTGTGTATAAACATACATAGATAAATGCCATCTTTACTCCTGGTCAAGGAAGTGTCTATTTGCAACAGATCAAGACTACTTCAGAAAAACCACAGCCAATCAAAATACAATTGTAGACTCCAATCCCAATAAATATATCTATAAAATACCTTCACATCTAAGACTCAGAGAACATTGCAGAGGAGGGGCTGGGAGTACTGTAAGATCCAGAGAATCAGGGAGTTTTCTGTGAGATTGTGTCTCCTAGGGATGTCAAAAAATATACCCACAATGTCTTACCAATATGACCAAAACATGAACTGAACAACAGACATGCCAAAGCAGATGGGGGAAGATCCCACGAATCTTCAACCCTATACAAAGAACTATAGGTGACTGAAGAAATCTTGGAGTGGGAGAAGTGATTGTCCCCAGAGAAAAGCACATCAATTGAATATCTAATGTCAAAGAGTCAGCCCTGAAAACACACATACAAGTAACATTATACAGACTGAACAGGCTATATTTAGAAATGTACGTGTGTGTATGTATATGCATATATGTATAAATACATATATACATGCAATAATGATTAATGAAAAATGAGGTCATGAATTTGAAGGAGAGTGAAGAGGGGCATATGGGAGGGTTTGGCGGGGGTGGGAAATGGAAGGGAGAAATTTTGTAGCCATATTATAATCTCAAAAGAAAAGAAAAGAAAAGAAGAGAAGAGAAGAGAAGAGAAGAGAAAAGAAAAGGAAAGGAAAGAAAAGAAAAGAAAAGAAAAGAAAAGAAAAGAAAAGAAAAGAAAAGAAAAGAAAAGAAAAGAAAAGAAGAGAAAAGAAAAGAAAAGAAAAAAGACTGAGATCCGTGGATTGGGTACTTATGTGCTAACTCTTTCCAATTGGACTAGTGGGTCTAAGTTCTGGCAGCATGTTATGATCACTTGGGATATTAAAAACAATACCTTGGAGGACTAATTTAATTAGATTTCAGTGATGCCTGAGCATTGTTGAAATGCTCTAGGTGACTGTGATATGTTGAGGATCACTGAATAGAACAATGAGCTTCTATAGCACAACAATGAGTTTCTCAAGTGTTTATACTGAAAGGCCCTTCAGATACTGAGTCTTGGGGGGAAACATGCCAAATAGGGATTGCATTATCAAAGTGAAGCAGCATGTACTGAATCCTGGGGAAGCGGGGTGTGGGGGGCACAATTCCATGTAATAAAGATGCAAAACTGCTTCTGTAGCTCTCAGAGGATGGCAACATGGTCAGCATGACTCTCTGCTGTCCATGATTGGTTTGGTGTCTCTCAAATAGATCAGGTCTTGACTTCCACTGGCATGGAGTGAACATGTGAGCTCACAGCTGTCTTCCAGGACTTCTCCCATTGTACTTTCTAATACACTACAAGAGTTCAGCTAAGAGTCCAACTGTGTAAGTTGCTGAGTCACGGAAGTTAGTGTAAAATTCTTGGAAGCAGATCCTGGGAGCAAGGTTGACTCTCAGGCTTCATCTCCGTGTGAGTCCAGAGAGAAGAGCTATGGTAAGCTTTGGCAGAGAGTTACAAATGCCCATGGATCACATCATTAATATAACCATGGAAAGATGAGCTTGGAAACTAGTGGGATTTGAGGTTGATTCTCAAATGTACAACTTGCTAGCAGAATTATTGTCCTTATTCTTTATAGTCACTGAGATGTGAGTTACACAGTACTTGACTTGTGGTTAGTTTTTGGCAAATAACTACTACCAGGACTGAGGAGAGCTACACACTATTTCTAGTGCTTTAGTAGGTCTAGATACAGCTGGGAATTGACTTTCAAGGAAAAACAGCAAAACTTTACTTGATCTTAGTCTTCATAATTAAAATTAAAATTAAAAATATTTCATAATTAAAATATGAACCCTTGGCAAGGTGAAACTCCTCATAGCTAACCAAAATGGAAGCATTTTTTTCTATTTGTCTACTCAGAATTTCTATATTAAGTATCTAGAATCCAACAGAACTTTTTACACCTCTGCACTTTGGGTATTTTAGACTAGGTAATCCATGTTCCCAGTGCCTTATTGTGCATTTGAAATATTTAACATCATTCCTACCCTCTGCCTACTAGATGCTAGGAGCACTCTTTGCATGATGGCCATGTCTCTCCACATTCCTAGAATTTACATCTTGGGCAACAGAATCACATTTGATGACAATAGCTTCTGAATGTAAATGTATCACAGAATTATAAAACTATTCTGATTACTTTTAACTTGAGTAATTGAAAAAATATTTTTTGTGTAAAGTACATGCATGCTATTTGTGTGTGTGTGTGTGTGTGTGTGTGTGTGTTGTAGGTATGAACATTTTATGGTATATGTGTATGGAAATCAGAGGACATGCTTCATTATTGGGTCTCACCTTCTTCCTTGTTTGAGACACATTTCTTTGTTCTTCATAATTGCCTATACCAAAAGAGATGATCCATGAGCTCTGGAGTATTGGAGATACATGCTGTTGCACCATGGGTTCTGGAAGTCTGAATTGAGTTCTCACACTTGCATGGCAAGTGTTTTGTCAACTGAGTCATCTCTTCAGTCTTCCCCCATCCCCTGACTTTGGATATAAGCAGAACATTTACTTAAGCATTGTGTAAAAGTATTCTAGAAGAGATTAGGTTCCTACTGTATGCCATACTCCTAGCATGTGCTTTGTTATTTCATACACACACTTCTGTGTATAAAATGTTGTGTGTTAGTGTTGTGATCCTCACTTATAGCTAACGGGATGCTTCTGAGAGGTCAGATAATTTCTTGACAAAACACAGATGCAGTAAATGGTAAAGCTGGAACATGAAACCACAATTTTCTCACTTCAAAGTTCTTCTCCCCATATGGTATGCTGTAGGATTTTTCATTCTTGGCATTAAGTTCAAAGAGTTATAAGCATCTATGAGCTGCTAGATAGCTGTAGAGACCAAGGCTAGAGACTAAGTGCTGTGGACACAATCTGAAAACACCTTATTTTTAACCTTTTACTCCATGTATGTAAGATAAATGGGAAAACATCATAATTATGAGAAACATATGCAATGCCTTCAGGATGTGCTAGATTTTTTTTTTCACAGAAATGAGAAACTGAAGATGTCCCAGACTGAAAAAAACCCGTCTGACTGATGGAGAAAATAAGACTCATAAGAACCCCAAATGAAACATTGTAACATATACTGAAAACACTATGTAGTGTTGTTTAAATAAAGGGGATGCAACATTCTAAGCTAGCTTGGGAAATAGGTTATTTACAGGAGCTCACTTCTAAATTTCCTTAAGAGGTCAGGAGGCTGGAGATATATATATGATTAGCCTATATATTGGTGGACAACAGTCCAGGGACAGCTCTCAAGAATAAAATCACTGCCTGCCATTTGGTCCTTCCTATTCAAGTCAGGAGCTCTGCTCACTTCTATCTATAACCAGAGGTCAGATATTCTCATAGAAATGACATTCATACAAGCACAGAGCTGTCTTCTGGGACATGGCTTTGGCTTATTTAGAGTCATAGATTCTTAGAGCTTGAAGCTAGCCAGACTTGCCATCCCATTTTACCACAAGCAGAAAAAGATGCTGTCTAAAGAGGGACCGAACTTCCAATGATCCTGTGGTTGGTAAAGAGTGAGAGTGTGTTCTACTGCCTCTATGAAGTAAAAATCATGGTTTCTGTTGTTTTGTGCTTACTATGTACCCAAGAGTTGCAAAGCCTAATTAATATCCAAGGGTACCATTTTCAGGGCTTGGCTTGCTCCTGAGCCCCTAGACTGTATGACAGAAAATTATGATGATTTTTAGGTCACAGCAATAAAGTGGAAGCTTATGAGAAATCAAAATGAAGAGTCATTCTGAATAGTAAGTTATGTTCCAGCATCCAATGAATTAAAATTTCACATGTCAAAAAAAAAAAAAAAATCACATGTCACTACATTTCAATACACTAGGTGGCAGCAAATAGGTATTTAGGTACACCGTCAATAGATAGGCAGACTGGAAACAAAATGAAACTAAGTCTTTGGGTTTAATGAAAGGGGATTAATTTCTTGATGCTCTCAAACATGTACGCCAAAGCCAGAGCTTTCTCATAAGCTTTCTTTACCAAGGTTGCCCTTACAAACTATTAGTGGTGGACAACTACAGCTTGGAGAGCTTGGAGCTGTTCAGGTTGCTGCTTTCTGGGGAGGCGTGGCAATAGGCTATATATTTCAAGAATGGAGAGTAACAGTCAGGGAGAGGGAATGGGCAGGTTTAAGGGAGCATGTTGCAGGATATGCTCCAGAATCAAAGGGCTGAAAAAGAGATGTTAGCAGGCTGGTGGGGAATCCTGGCAACAGAGATATTTGTTAAATTAAGTAAAATTAGTATCTACACGTTCAGCCATAGGGACCCAAAAGATTATCTAGTGTCGCAGTTGGTTATGTCAGGTGATCCATTAAGGGATAGAAAGAAATTAAGAGGGATTTCTAATACTGCGTATCAGATTCATACAGAGTCACTAAGCCCATGTACATGAGTCACATGCTATGGGAGGAACTTCACACAAAGAGTGGAAGGGTCATGATTCAGAGTGCCTGTTCATAAATTAATCCCTCATCTCTTGGCATTGCAGAAGTTTTTCAGGCTCTTCTTGGCTGATTTAAAGGGTATATGGACTGAAAAGATGTAGCTCAGCTATAACTGTCTTGTAACAAAGAAGTGGCTTAAAAGATTCATATAAAGAAATTTCAAATCAAAGATGAGCTGATAATGTTGTCTTACTGATCAGAATGCAGCCGATGGCATGCTCTTCATAGCCTTAGAACAAGCTCTCAGTTGCTCCAAGCAAATCCAATGGACGGTAGCCTCCAAATCAGAAAAGGCTCTGAAGACTACTCAAACAGAGATTAACTTCTATTCTTATTATGGATGGACTTCTAATTTGATGTGTACTGCAACACCTTTAAAATAACATGTTGATAAACAAGATATAGACTCTGCCTTCAAATTCCTGTTTTATAAACCACTAAATGAGAATTATCTCTCCCTAAATAAGTAAACTTGTTTAAAGTATATCTCAAGAAGCATTCTGCTCTAATAAATATTAAACACCTTTCAGAATATCATTTGATTCAGCTATATATAAAATTTAAATATGTATATATACATATGCATATAGATTATAGTGATATGTGTTGAATTCAGGGCCTGAGTAGAAGCTAAGAAAGCTCTCTACCACTGAGGTATATCCAATCCTATGAATTTATTTTTGTGTATAGCCTATGATAAACAAAATAGAGTACTATGTATGTGTAAGGAATTTTTAAGCATGTGAACATGCAAACTGGCTATATGACTATGATACTAATGGGCTATAGGATCCAGATTTTTATGACTTGAGACAGCTTAACATATTTATAAATAAATAAGTAAAATGAAGCAAGAGACCTAGACTCTCGGTCTTCTGAATTAGTCCACTTTCCATTACCATTAAGAACTATCTGATGCTGAGGAACTTATAAAGAAAAGACATTTATTTATTTATTTTGCAGTTCTGAGACTCAAGATCAAGCGTTTTGGCTTCAGTTCATCTCTGGTGAGGGGCAATGGAAGGTTGGGAGTGTGGTGAGAAAGATCTCATGGTGACATAGGACGTCAGAGGGACTAAGTAGTTTGTGTCACATGTTTTTAAAGAATATCTTTCTTGTGAATGAATTGTGATTTGCTAAGAACTATATTAATCTCTTCCAAAGCTAAGGTTCCCAATAATCTAAGAACCATTTTCTAAACACAGCCTCTTAAAGTCCCACCACCTCATAATACTGCCACACTGGGACCAAGTTTCTGACATGAATATTTTTGGAGACACACCATATAGAAACAATAGCATCTCTACAGAAAATAAACTGTCAGTTTGTTATTTAAACACTTCCATTTTATTCTCTTTGGCTTCCATATTTCCCCTGATGTTGCCAGCTATACACTTTTGTGCAAAGGTCCAAGATAGAGAGTTGAGATTTTTATTCCATTTTAATGCTCCAGATGCCTTCCTCCCTAAAGACTTCTCTGTTGGAAGCAGAGTTGCAGGAACATTTAAAAGGGAGTCACTTGCCAATCAAATAAAATGTAGCTATGTGGAAAGGAAGGGAGCAGATATCCAAAGAAAGCAATACTCTAGAGTGAGCCAACACTTTTCTTAACATTACATCTTCCCAATTAATCAAAACAGCTCTTAAAATTGTCTCCAGTATTTTGTGCTATATAAGGAATGACTTAAGTAAAAGTTGTGCACAGGTGTGGAGAAATCAGTTTGCTATATGAAGTGGACACATGGAGAGTTTCCCGTTCAGATGAGAGACTTCTCTGGCTCTGATGATTTCCCTGTGACAGACTGTCTTTTGGTTAATTCTTTTCTCCCCCTTTGCCTCCCTCCATTCTTTCCTTGCTTTCTGTTGGGGAGGCTCTGGCTCTGCATCCCTGGATGGCCCATAACTCACCATGTCGACCAGCCTGGGCTCAAACTCTCAAAAGTCTCTGTGCCTCTGCCTCTTGAGGGCTGAGATTAAAGATGTGTGCCAACACAACCAGCATCGTTCCTTTCTTTGTAGAGCTATGTTACTTGTAGTAATAGTTTATACAAACTGTACTAGAGAAGGTCTATCCCATTCCTGTGAGCAAATGCTTGGCATATGGACTGATGAATTCTAAGCCAGTGCCAGCAGAGGAGTTTGCTTGATCATCACTGGGCATGTGGGCTCTACCCCAGATCTATTGAATTGCTAGCCCAGGCATCTTTGATTTTAATCCTTCGTCTTGATTTTTATGGT
The DNA here is from genome assembly GCF_000001635.26 of Mus musculus. Classification (NCBI taxonomy): domain Eukaryota; kingdom Metazoa; phylum Chordata; class Mammalia; order Rodentia; family Muridae; genus Mus; species Mus musculus. The sequence continues at coordinate 3,359,299 of NC_000081.6, forward strand.
TCTAGGTCTCAATTCTCAGGCAGAGTGTGCAGTCTGGTAGTTGGAAAAGGAGAAGAGTCAAGTTCAGAGGCTTCTCTTCTGGAGTCAGGGCAGCAGACACTCACAGTTGAATGGCAATTGAACTCACTTTATGATGTGAGATGTAGGATACAAAGCAATGTGTGGCTATTCAGGATATGAAACTGTGGAATTGGAATCCTCCCTTTGAAAAAGACCTATGTGTCTTTGAGATGTGTCTGCCTACACAGGAACCAGGTATTTCCTACAGGCAGCTAGGTGTCAGAAGCAGAAACATCAAAGACAACACAGGACAACTCAGTTCAAGACAACTGCAGAAGGAGTCAATATTATTTCCATTTACAGATATGGATTTAAGTCTTTGAGAGGTTGAATGTCTCACTCATCTTCATTGAACTAGTAAGAGGAAGACATGGGATTCAACTGCTTTGTAAAAGAGAGGGAATAGCTAATGTAGCTGGCATGAAGGGAATATAAGCTAGTTACTTGAACCATTAATAGAATCCAGTGTTTAGTTGGAACAGAGGGGAATAATGAACCTTTCTAAGCTGATGACTTAGTAACCTTGAAGCTGTAGGTCAACAAACAGGAAATAGTCACTTAATTTGGATTGGAACACAGAGTTCTTGTCTCAGGGGAAATTTTATAGAATGTCAACAGCAGCAAATGTTCAGATCAGCTGCTGATTTTCATATTTCCACTGACAGAGAAGGCTTAGTACCTACCCCCATTCACCCCCTCCCAGTGGAGAGAAATGATCCAGCACTGATTTAAGAGCAATATCTTTGGATTCAGAGCCACAGTGGCCACTTCTGACACTAATACAACCCAGGTGTCCTGGGTGGTCTCTTCTCATGCTGTACTTTCTCATGTAACTTTATTTACAGATTCAGGCATGTCTGAGCACTGAGGCAAAGCGTGGTTGCTATTCCCTGTGCCTATGCAGCTAAGTCACATTAGCTAGCATGCCCATGAAGACATTTTGCATGGTCAGTAGTACTGTTTCTCCTGTGACTTTTATTCATGTTTCTTCACCCACCAATGAGGACTGCATGAACAAAACTGGGGTTAAAAATGCAGGGAAGGAGCCCAGGTTCTGGGCAAGTATACCCTGAGTGCGAAACCGTCTTTTTTGGTATCTGTAAACTGGTCTTTTCTTCAGAGCATCAATTTCTTCCAGATAAATGAAATTGTATAGCAAGAGTAACCATAGAGAATTACTAGGGAAGCTCCAAACACTACATGTTTAACTAATGTTTATCATCATCCCTCACCTAGGAAATTTGGCTACCATAATCTGTACCCTAAAGTTAATTCTAATTTTTATCCCTGTGGGGAGCGGGTGTGACGGCAGTCCCAAAGGCGCCAGGGACTGCAGCTAAGTCATATGACTTGCACCTGACTTCCTCATATAAGACACAAACATCTTGAGTGCTGCGCAGGTGTACCAGGATACAGGTGAATCCAATTTGGTGGAGATTTGCCCCTGCTGCCCTGATTAGCTGAAGCCTCGTGACTGGCGAGGGGGTGTGGCCTGCGGTGCGTGGATGAGAGAGAGTATAAAAGGAGTGAGAGGCCCAGGGTTCGGGGGAGATATAAACAAGGGCGATATATAAACAAGGGAGATATAAACAAGGGAGATATAAACAAGAAGAAACAGGACTGAATAAACGTGTGCAGAAAGATCCTGTTGCAGCGTCGTTCTTCCTGGCCAGTTGAGCGCGTGCAACAAGTGGTGCCGAAACCCGGGACAAGAAACATCTTCAGGCACGAGCGAAGACCCCCTGCTACAGGGAGGATTCAGAACTGCATCTCGGGGAAGGAGTGGTTAATAAAGTGTTCCCGTAAAACAGACTGTTGAGAAGGATCCGGCGTGGATTCAGAACTCTTCAGCTGGGGAACGGTACTGATGAAGAGAAAGAAGAAAGATGAGGACTGAATAAACTGCTGTTAGAAGGACTGGTGGTCACGTCGTTCTTGCTGTTCGAGAGCGGGCGCGACAATTGGTGGCCCGTACGGGGAACCGACTCCCCCACCGAGTTCAGAACTTTCAGCAGTCAGTGGTTGCCGGCAGGGTAAGTTCATGGTGAGTGAAACTTGGGACCCCAGGAGTTTGGGAAGGACCTCGGATAAAATAGAGGTGAGCATAAAGTTGCCAGGAAGTAGGCACAAAGTAACCCAGAAGTTTGGGAAGGACCTCGGATAAAATAGAGGCGAGCATAAAGTTGCCAGGAAGCAGGCACAAGGTAACGAAAAGTTCCCGGCTTTGGGACAAGTTAAGGTTCCCGGCTTTGGGACAAGTTAAGGTTCCCGGTTTGGGACAAGTTAAGGTTCCCGGTTTGGGGACAAGTTAAGGAACTATGATAAACTCAGTGTAGTGATCAATAGATCCTCGCTGTGTAGTTATGCTTTTTTCTTCCATTGACCCTTTGTGGGTAGGTCTGATAGTTTTGGTCTTGTTTGTTCTGATATATGGACTCTGTTACTGTTTGAATCGAGAGACAGTCAAGACAGGTCAGAAAATCCTTATAGAGCAACAAGAAAGTATGTCGGAAGAGAAGGGCTTAAAAAGAAAAAGGAAAAAGAAAGGAGACACAGTGTTATCAGGTGGACAGAAAGGACAAAATAAAAGAGCAGAGGCGGAAGAGGAAGGCGAATTAGCTTCTGCGCCTCCTCCCTATGCCTCCTCAGCAGCCGCATATAGACGGACCTTCTGTCCGGAGATTTGGAGAGAGGTTAGACAATCTTGCTGGGATGTCCTATTTTCACTGATCAAGCTGAATTTGCATGGGATAGAGATATGCTGCTTGATCAAGGTCGATTTGCACAACAACAGACAGGATATCCAGTGCAGGTGTTTAAGCAGGTGAATCAGATTGCCATAAGGGCACGGAAATTATTGCCCAACAGAGGGGAAGTTAGTGAAAACTTGACTCTCATATTGACTCCCCAGATGGACACACAGGTGATTGAGGTTATGGTCTCATCACCACGAGGTATTGTGTCCATCCCCCCTGGGATCGACCAGATCAGGTGTTGACGTGGGCGAGAGGGTCTGTTTGTGTGTTCCCACAGGACCAGATGGAACCTCTTTGGGTGCTGGAGAGATTGGTGAGACGCTACAAGAATGAGGCTCCTGATCCAGTTGCCCCTGTGGATGTGGTGGATATTCCCACAAGCACAAACAATGGAGCCGAGATGGGAGATCCTTTCGGTGTTCCAGAAGCCGATACCAGCTCGACATGACATTCAAATTTTTCCACGCTTTTTGATCCCTGAATTCCCCTTAAAGAGATAGCCCCGCTGGCCATCTATCCCTTGCTTCAGGGAAGATGAGTGGGGATGAGAGCCCTGGGATGTATGCTTGTTATAGTGTGTGTGTTTTGTGTTTGGCACATGTGTTAGGTGCAGAGTGTGCGGGTCCGCACTTTCGCCATGGTAGCGTAGGCTTTTGCTGCAGTGGAGGTGGGACAATCTCCTCAGATTCGGTTTGCCGCTCTAAAAGAAATTATGCTGCGTTATGCCGTGGGGTGCGAGGCTAAGCACTGCACAGAGGATAGCTTGCTGTTGGCATCCTGTGGAAGGCACGTCTGATTGCATGAAGGTTCAGTGTCCTAGTTCCCTTCCCCCAGGAAAAACGACACGGGAGCTGGCCAAGACCTCTCTGGGTGATGAGCCTAAGGGATGGTTTTGTGTAGGGCCCCTATGCTTGCACACTGGGGATCAGACCTCTACCTTCACCCATGAGGCTTGCTTGCAGCAATTAAGATCTGGCCATAGATTAATCAACATCCTGGCCTTTTGATGCACCTGCCGCAAGCAAAACACAATCTCCCCAGGTGTGGCTTGGCATGATAGAGAGGTAGTCAGTGATAAGACTCCCTGGGCATGTCACCAACCTAAGACAGGGATCAAACCAATGCTGTTTGTCACCCAAGGACGGGTAAGGGGCATGGCTGCGGGGGGCTATCTACAGACATTCTCTCTGCCAAAAAAGAAAAAAGGGGGAATTGTGGGGAGCGGGTGTGACGGCAGTCCCAAAGGCGCCAGGGACTGCAGCTAAGTCATATGACTTGCACCTGACTTCCTCATATAAGACACAAACATCTTGAGTGCTGCGCAGGTGTACCAGGATACAGGTGAATCCAATTTGGTGGAGATTTGCCCCTGCTGCCCTGATTAGCTGAAGCCTCGTGACTGGCGAGGGGGTGTGGCCTGCGGTGCGTGGATGAGAGAGAGTATAAAAGGAGTGAGAGGCCCAGGGTTCGGGGGAGATATAAACAAGGGCGATATATAAACAAGGGAGATATAAACAAGGGAGATATAAACAAGAAGAAACAGGACTGAATAAACGTGTGCAGAAAGATCCTGTTGCAGCGTCGTTCTTCCTGGCCAGTTGGGCGCACGCGAGAAGTGGGACTGCCGTCACACCCGCTCCCCACATATCCCCAGATAACAGATAATGGGCTATAATTAATCAGTTACAGTGATGATCCTACTGGTGTGTTATCTTGGTCAGTTCTCTTATCAAGAGTACCAAAGAGGGGGGCTGGTTTGAAGACCCAGGTAAATATGTGAAAAGCAGACTCAAACATGGGGGCACCATGCCTAGGAAGTTCTACCTCAAGGCTCTCATTCTCAGCTTCTTCCTAACACTCTGTGAGTTTAGAGGACAATTTCTACAGCAAGATCAGGTAAAGAGGCTGTGGAACATGGTAGTGAAGGACTGTGTGTGTGTGTGTGTGTGTGTGTGTGTGTGTGTGTGTGTGTGTGTGTGTATGTGCTCAAGTGTGCATGTGTGTAAATCCCTGAGTTTGAATGTCTGGGATTGAATCACATAACAGGATCTCTTAGCTGCAATGCTTTGGACAAATCACTTTTCTTCCTTGCACTAGTCTAGACTTCTGTTAGATATGGAAAATAGCCACCATGTGCTTGCTGGGATTTGAACTCAGGACCTTTGGAAGAGCAGTCAGTGCTCTTAACCGCTGAGCCATCTCTCCAGTCCTGAAAAGCATTTTCAAATGGCGAGTCTCGAGGTGAATTTTGTTTCTTGCTCCTTTCAACATTTACAAAACTTCTTACAAGTTTGTGTCAGATAACAGCTCTGCTGGTGTTTTATCTTTTAGAATACCTCAGTGTTTTCTTGATGTAGCAACTTACTTCAGACTCTGTGATAGGCATGATACTAAGACATGTATGTTAGGTCCTTGAAATCATAGGGCAAAAAATTGAGGAAGGATAAAGGCATGGTCTTTATAATAAGCCCAGAGATTCCATCTGATTTTCAGCTGTACCACAAGAGAGTGTCAACCCCATGATATGTCGTCTGTAATTTTGAAATTTATACTATAGCTGCTATGCCAGATTTATTTTTAAAGGCCCCAAACCTCAAGTTCAAGAAATAAACATTTGAAAGGTCATAATTTACTATAATCGTCACAAATAATGTGATATAAATTGTTGTACTTTCATTTAATCTTTTAAGAAGTGGGATAAAGGAAATATCTCACTTAATTTTTATAGTGAGCAATCCATCAAGTTCAAATTGTAAATTTTCTTCTAGCATTCCAAATCTTCTGGTTTATGAAGTAGAAAAAAAAAGCAGCATCTATCTACATATCCCTAAATACAGACTACAGTGAATCATGCCCAAAATATTTTAAAGAATTTAAAATGGTGTATTTATATTTTGCATCTATGGGATTGCTTTTGAGCCAGAATATAAGAATGAGGCAAATAAACTATAGACTTAGCCCAGGGATGTCACATGAAAGTGAGACAAGAGCAAAGGTTATCAAATACATGGCTTTTCTATTTTAGCAAAAAATATCCATCTTTTTTATAGTATTTCTCCTCCAAGTTATTGGGAAGATTAAAAAGGGGGATGAGGTAGAGCTGGAAGAGCAGAGAGGAGACAGTGAGAGCAGACCCACATGTCCCAGAGTGTCCAGAGGTCCACCCAAGACAGAAACCCATCATTTGGCCTGATTGATGCTGTGTTCAGATTTTTCCCCTGACAGCAGGTGAGCACACAGTGAAACCTCACTTTTATTTTCAAATTTCACTGAATATCCACTTACAATTAAGCCCAGTCTGGAAACATGGAGATTCTTTAGCATTCTTGATACTTGCAAGTTGCTGAGAATACAATGCAAAGATGAGAAATGAGGTTGTATGGGTTTTGAATGTAATTTAAGATCCAACAGCTACAAATAATTAGAGCCTCTGCTTCAGATGAGACAAGTTAGGAGGACAAGTGTACTGTGGTGTCTTTATCTAACCATAAGGCCTCAAACTTTGTCAACATCCCTGAAATCCTCCTGGGCTTACTCTCTGAGTCTTTTGTAGTGAGGCAAAGATATTAGGTGAAACTCATCACTGCTATCTTTCCCCTTATTCCACAGCTTTGCTTCTTTCTCAGCAAAATTCCAATGTCACAGATTTAAATGGTTCACTTCTTATTCCAATTTAGACTTATAGTCCTTCAGATTTTAAGATCACCTTGGAGTTTATGGCTGTAATATGCACATCTTCCTCCTCACACTCATTCTGTATTATTATTATGCATGTACATTTATATGTTTATATATATATTCATATCTGCCTCCTTCATTCCCCTCTACTTTATTATTATATATGTATCTTTACATCTATTACATATATGCCTCTCCCTTATACTACTTTACTTTATTATCACATATATATTTATATATTTTATTTACATATATTTTGTAGATTTTGTGTATTAGAGAAAATGTGATATTTGTCTTTCTGAGCTTGGATTATTTTGTCTGATATAACAATTTCCAATATCACCTCTCTTTTGTAAATTATGTATGTTCATTATTTAGGCTAGAAAGAATAATGAACTTATACCATTCTTCTGTGATGAGCATTGAGGCTGATTATATTTTGGCTATTGTGAGCAAAACAGTGATATACATGAATGTAGAAGTAATAGGCCAACTCAGATTCATTCATGTTTGTTGCTGGAGCAGTAGGGCTGGATCATATTGCAGTTCAATTTTTCTGAATCTTCACACAATTTCCAAAGTGGTTACAAAAACTCAGATCCTCAACAAAGAGGGAGTAAGGGAGAACTAGGTTTCAATCTCTCTCTCTCTCTCTCTCTCTCTCTCTCTCACACACACACACACACACACACACACATCGAGAGAGAGAGAAGAGAGAGAGAGAGAGAGAGAGAGAGAGAGAGAGAGTTATCAAAGCAGTAGGGGCATGGTTGTGGGGGAGGAAGGGTGATCAGAAAGAGAGGGGATGAGTGAGGAGGAGGGTGGTAAGAGAATGAACAGGAGACAGAGTGAGTGTCAGGTCCTGCCATGCAGAAGGAATGGTATAACACAGTTCCCACCCCTAAAGCAGAGCTAGCAGACTTCCATGAGTGCTGACAGTTGCTGTGAGTGTGGGGCTTGTTTGTATAATAATGTCCATTTTTTTGTGTGTCTATTCTTCAGGAAATCCTCTCCCTATTAAGGTTAATGACTCCCTTTAAGGTTAATGACTCCATTTGAGAATGTGTTCCTTAGCACAATGGTAAATGCTATGTACTTCAGGACAGCCCTTAAGGCTGTGGGAAAGAACTCTGAAAACATGAGTTCAAGAATATATAGTTTCTCAACTATACAAAATATAAAGATGAAATATAAATTGTATGAGGAGTTTCACAAACTTAAAAGAATAAAGGCAGCTGCATGAATGAACCAGCTTGTCAGTAAGATACAATGGCAGGAAGATTCCTGCGTTCAAGGCCAGCCTGGGACAGAACAAGTTTAGGTCCAGGCATGGTGGGAATCCTACAAAGCTAAACTCATTGTTAGTGCTTACAAAAACAGGCAGACCTCTGAGTTCATTTGCTATGTTAAGAGAAACATACAATCTGTCTTTTTCTAAGAATCAAGTGAACATGAGAAATGAAGTTTGTTTGTTTTTTAAATTTAAGAAAAATCCAAAAAAAAAAAAAAGCTATATTCTATGCTTGCTTAGACAACCCATTTTGGAGTCCACAAATGGCAGCCAGGTGTTTGAGAGTTGAGACTTCTTTGTGCTGTACATTATCATCAAAGTCACCAAAGTCATAGATTTTATTTTAATTTCATTTAAAAGTCATAGATTTCAATTTAATCTGATTTGATTACTAAGTGATCCAAATTATAATTTTAATCATTATTCTAGTATTCACACACTTAATGAAATCTTTAAAAAGAAACACCTTGGGAAAACTTAAATACACTCTCACAGTATCATAATGACTTAAGTAATTATAAAACTCTTCTTTGGATTTTTTTAAAATTTTATTTATGATGCATTAACGAAAACAAGTCTTATTACTTTTTAGTTCTAACCCAATAGCATTTAACAATGCAAGAACAATTTTGGAGCAAATATTTTCATTATCTGAAAATGGCTGTTCCTGGTTATTTTCTTGCCCTTGCTTGCAAATTCCCAAGACAACCACAGATAACTACCATAATGAACAAAATACAAGCATTTCATTGTTACTGTTGCTTTCTGTAACACAGTTCAATAAATTAATACCCCTCTTTACATGACTTTTAATAATACCATAGTCTGCTAAAATGGGGACAATAGCTTCTGGCACATAACTCTAACACTTTTGATCTGAGAGCTATATCTTCATTCTTTCAACTTTTCTACCCTGCCCTCGCCACTTCCCAAGGTGTTAAAAAACAGAATTATTTTATTTTTAACTATGCATATGCTATTCAGGCTTCTGTGGGGGTTGTAAATATTGAGTGCTGGTGACAGTATACACTAAAAGAGGTTGTCAGATGGCCTAAAACTGGAGTCACACAAACAGTTGTGAGACCCAAGAATCTGTACTTTTAACTGATGAAGTATTTCTCCAGCCCAAGTTTCTTTCTTTCTTTCTTTCTTTCTTTCTTTCTTTCTTTCTTTCTTTCTTTCTTTCTTTCTTTTTTCTTGTTTTTGAGACAGGTTTTCATGATGATGTATACCTGATTGGTCTAGATCCTATTTTCTAAAACTCACAAAGATTCAATTTACCTCTACCTCTTCAGGGCTGGATCTAATGGTGTGCACCATCACACTTGGCCTCCCTGGGACTCTAAATATAATACTGCCATAAATAGGTACTCATTAAATACCCTCAATTCATTTGTAGGTTGAGGGCTGAAACCCTGTCATGGCGTCTTTACTAGGATAGAGACATCAGGGAAACATTATTACTGTTCTCCATTATATAACTTCATTTCCTTTCTAGCCAAGTCTTCACAAAGTGGACTTTGGCAAGTGTATACTGTCACCAGCACTCAATAAACCCCTTTAACTCCCAGCCCTTTAAGACTTTAAGATCACCTGCTTCTAATTATTTTTCCAGCTGAAATCTACATTTCTTGAAGGAATTCTGTTTTTTCACCCGGAGTTTGGCTGCTGACCAAAGTAAAAGGGGTTTTCAGGATTTTGTATTGTTTCTTCCCCTTACCCTGGATTTCTTAAATTGGACACTGATTGGGAGCAGTTAAAATGGATCATTGATTTGACTATCTTGTTTTCAAAATGCTGCAGAAATCAGTCCGCTCCATGCCTAAGAGCATGATTTTCATATTTAATTAGCAGGTTCTGATAAACGTTTTCATCTCCTGTGTAGTTATTCTGGCTATGTTTTAATATGAACAAGGAGGATGCCATTGAACTAGAGTAGGAAATAATGCTCTTGGAACAAGGGATGGTTTTCCAAATGTCTGCAGCCAAGAGTCCTTCATAGGGAGCTCTTCCATTTTAGAATGCTTTGCCTCTTCTTCAGTGGGCCTTTGTGGCTTTGCAAACATGAAGGAGAGTCATGTTCCACCTTGTGACAGTGATTAGCTGTCTTATTATGGTCAGAGCTAGTCACTGCTTTGCTTGTCCACTTTCTTAGGTTCTCACAATGAATAAAGCACTGAAGAATGCATTTCTTAGGAAATGTCTTCATTGTTAAACAATGCATGGCTATATTTTATTACTTTCAAAATCTCTTTCATTAAATATTTTTCTATGACTATTAATTTTACACCAGCTCTCCTTGCCTCTGGTTCACAATTAAGGTATTTTGTTTTAATTAACTAATTAATTTTAAATTATTCATGGATATTAGTTTTAAAATACTCATATTCTGTTTATAAAATTTAAATTTCTCTCTTTTATTTGCTTTGAACATGTCTCCTACAGCAGCCTTCTTTTTTCTGTTAGTCCTCCTTTCTTACCTTAGACAGTTTAACTTCTACTCTCATGTCACCTATAATGTGTAGTTTTAAGTATCTATATAAATTCTATGAATCACAAATGAAAAAAGAATGCAATATTTGTCTTTCTGGAATGGACTGAATTTGCTTATATGGTCATTTCCAGGTACATACATTTTTCTGAAAAATGACATAATTTTTATGTTTTTATGCATATACCACATTTTCTTTATCCATTCCTTTGTTGTTGCACCATGAGGGCTCTTTTCCAAATAGAGCTATAAAATTTAATTAATTAACTAATTAATTAAAATAATAAAAGAAAATTGTGGAGAGCCGTGTTGTGAGCAATCGCCATTATAAGATGGTGCTAGCTTTTACTGTGCCTAACTAGTAAACAAGCCTTATGCGTAAGTGTAAGAGTGAACTAACGCCTAGTCACTGCCCATTTCAGGGCGTAGTAATGGAGTGATGGGCGAGCAACAAATCAGGAGCTGTCATGCCACATCAGGTGTTAAAACGTCATGCTGTGGGGTATATAAGTAGTGTCATTTTCTGGGTTCGGGGTCTTCCTCCTGAGAAGTAAGCAATAAAGCCTTTTGCCACAGAAGATTGCGGTTGTCCTGAGTGTGTTCTTGTCGGCAGGGACAAAAGCTCACAATAAATGGTGCTGAAACCCTGGAACTACCATCACACAGGCACAAGAGAAATCCCTCGTTCGCAGGACAAAACCAAAATTGCGAGACACGTTACAGCTTTACGAAATATGTCTGGCCTTAAACTTTCTCCAGCATTAGAAGAAGTTCTGTTCCTTTTCACATGTCAACAAGTGATTAAGGCAGGGCAAAAAATTCTAGATGAAATTCAAAACAGTCTATCAGAGGTAAAGCGAGAAGAGAAAGCAAAAACAAAGAGGAAACATGGTGCACCAATTAAGCATACAGGTCTTTCCACGGGTCTCAAAGCCGAGGAAAAGATCATGTCAGAAAAGAATACCTGGGGAGAGTTTGGAAGGAAGGAAAAGAAAAAAGAGAAGAAAAAAGATCAATCAACAGAGGTTTCTAAGAAAAAGAGCCTATACCCACCACTAGATGAGTTTAAGGGGCTAGCTCTTAGTAGCTCAAAATCAGATAAAAGACTTAGCTCCTCTAAAAAAACAGACTTAGAGGAGAAAGCAGTTCGTTATAAGGGAGAAAGGTACCAGCAAGATAAAATACAAGCTACTCAGTCCAAAAAAAGGCAAAAAACAGCTGACAAAAGCCAGCTTGCTACTTGGCCTCCAGACTGTCAGCTTCAGGGTCCTAGTGCACCTCCACCCTATGTACAGAGGTACCATTCAAAATCTTATGTGCAGAGGTACCATTCAGAACCTTATGTACAGAGATATCATTCAGACTTGTTCATTTCAAAAGAGGAACAGAGAAAAATACAACAAACATTTCCAGTGTTTGAGGGAGCTGAGGGTGGACGTGTTCATGCTCTGGTAGAGTATATACAGATTAAAGAGCTTACAAAAACAGTCCACAATTATGGAGTCAGTGCTAATTTCACTATAACACAAATCGAAAGACTTGCAAATCACGCTATGACTCCTGGTGATTGACAGACTGTAGTAAAAGCTACAGCCCCCAGTATGGGAATGTATCTTGAGTAAAAAGCCTTGTGACAAAACTCCTGCCAGACGCAGGCAAGGGCCAATGCCACCATGGAAGGGGACCAAAAAACATAGACGTTTAAATTGCTTACAGGTCAGAGACAACATGCTGCTAACCGAACAAATTATCATTGGGGAACATACACTCAGATCTCAGCTGCCACTGTTAAGACATAGAAGGCACTCTCTAGGAAGGGGGAGACAAATAGACATTTGACAAAAATCACCCAGAGTGCACAAGAGTCATTCTCAGATTTTGTGGCCAAAATAACAGAGGCAACAGAGAAGATATTTGGTGATCCAGAGGCAGCTATGCCTTTAATTAAACAGCTGGTTTATGAACAAGCTACGCAAAAATGCAGATTAACAATCACACCTAAAAAGAGTAAGGGGTTACAGGACTGGTTAAAGGTTTCCCGTGAGCTTGGAGGGCCGCTTACTAATACTAGTTTGTTAGCCGCCATTCTACAGGGGCGGAGGCGCTCAGACTCAGCAGAGCTCAAACTTTACTTTAATTGTGACAAACCAGGACATTTAAAAAAAGACTGCAAAGCCCCCATAAAAAAGACAGCCCCAAGATTATGTACTAAATGTAAGAAAAGATATCATTGGGCTAAAGACTGTCGTTCAATTAGAAATGTACGAGACAGGCTCTTACAGCCAGGACCCCCTCAAATGGTAGAAAATGAGACTAAAAACATTTCAAAAAACGAGTTTTGGGCCCTCAAGTCCCAGGGCCCCAAAACATATGGGACTCCGATGGGCAACAGGTAGACACCACAGTCCACAGGACAACAAAAGGCTCGGCTAAATTAGACCTCCGTGCCTCCACCCATTTCATACTGATGCCTCAGCTAAGAGTACAGCCAATTCCTACTGATTACAAGGGACCTTTGCCATCTGAAAGTGTCGGCCTAATTTTGGGCCGGGCTTCCCTCACCTTACAAGGCCTTATTGTCCACCCTGGAGTTATAGATCAAGATTATAAAGGGGAACTTCAAGTTCTCTGTTCCTGCCCTCATGGTGTCTTTTCTATATCACAAAGAGATAAAATAGCTCAACTAATAATTTTGCCAAGCCTACATGGCTATTTTCCCTCCTCTAATATTCCTCAAGTTCCCAGAGAGATTGGTTCGACTAGAAATGATTCTGCTTACTTAATAATGCCTTTATTATTAACTCCAGGCCATTCTTGGAGTTAGTTATAAAAGAAAAACAATTTAAGGAAATTTTAGATACAAGAACAGACAAAAGTATTATTTCTTCTCACTGGTGGCCAAAAACCTGGCCAATAACTCAGTCATCACACTCTTTACAAGGGCTAGGCTATCAGTCCTGCTCCACTATTAGCTCCCGTTCTTTAAGCTAAAAAATGGATGTCACACATATTTCTTCCTTTGAGAAAAATCAATATTTACATGTCTCTATTGACACCTGCTCTAGTGTAATGTTTGCCACACCTTTAACAGGTAAAAAAGCCTCTCATGTTGTACAGCACTGCCTAAAAGCCTGGAGTGCTTGGGGCAAACCCACAATCCTAAAAACAGATAATGGGCCAACATATACTTCTACAAAATTTCAACAATTTTGTCATCAAATAGATGTCACTCACCTGACTGGCCTTCCTTATAATCCTCAAGGACAAGGCATTGTGGAGCGTGCCCACCGCACACTCAAGTCTTATTTTATAAAACAAAAGGGGGGAGTTGATGAGACTCTGCCCTCAGTGCCAAAAATAGTTGTCTCCATGGCACTCCATAGCACAGACCCTGATAGACCAAAAGAAATGGTCAAATGGAAGGATGTTTTAACTGGTCTGTGGAAAGGCCCAGATCCTATATTAATAGGATCCAGGAGAACTATTTGTGTTTTTCCACAGAATAAAGACAACCCATTTTGGCTGCCAGAACGACTCACCCGCAAGATATTCATCGAAGATAGTGTGAAAGATACTGACCTCCTCCTGGATTTCATCTACATTTTCTTATTTTAAAGAATGGGTGGGGATAGTTTTATTTGCTGCTGCCATCTGCTGTAGACTTGTGTTTATGCTCTAGTTAGTTTGTAAGCTCAGAACCCAACAAAACCATGACAAGGTCGTTATTGCTCAAGCACTTGCAGCCATTGAACAAGGGGCCTCCCCTGTATTTGGCTGTCCATGCTTAAGACCTAAATGGCATCTGAGTTCTCTGCTATTGCGTCCCACGAATTTGTGAATCCATTACACTGGGATGTAAGAAACTCAACGTTCATTGCTCAACACTTACACTTCGCTGAGGTTTACTAATTCGTTTTTTGGCTTGCCTTTTTTATAGAGTTCGCCCTAGGTCATTTAGCAGTTACTGTCACACAGTACTGCGATATCCAGAGACAGGCAACTTTCCTCATGTACAGACCAACCTAAGACACGGGACCCGGTGGCGATAGGGTTACCCTATGACAAAAAAGGCTGTGACATTGGAGAAATGACCTAAGACAAGAGCCACAGCAGATGGACATGACTACAGAGGCCTAGACCAGCCTCAAATTTTAATAAAATAAAAAGAGAGAAATGTGGAGAGCCGTGCCGTGAGCAATCGCCATTATAAGATGGCGCTAGCTTCCATTGCGCCTAACTAGTAAACAAGCCTTATGCGCAAGTGCAAGAGTGAACTCACACCTAGTCACTGCCCATCTCAGGGCGTAGTAATGGGGTGATGGGCGAACAACAAATCAGGATCTGTCATGCCACATCAGGTGCTAAAACGTCATGCTGCGGGCTATATAAGCAGCGCCATTTTCTGGGTTCGGGGTCTTCCTCCTGAGAAGTAAGCAATAAAGCCTTTTGCCACAGAAGATTCCGGTTGTCCTGAGTGTGTTCTTGCTGGCAGGGACAAAAGCAATATTTGTCTTTCTGGAATGGACTGAATTTGCTTATATGGTCATTTCCAGGTACATACATTTTTCTGAAAAATGACATAATTTTGTATGTTTTTATGGTTGAATTAAATTCCATTGTACATATGCATATACCACATTTTCTTTATCCATTCCTTTGTTGTTGCACCGTGAGGGCTCTTTTCCAAATAGAGCTATAAAATTTAATTAATTAACTAATTAATTAAAATAATAAAAGAAAATAATTTAATGCAGAAAAATTAGTACTTCCTTATAAGAGTATCCTGAAGGCCCTTAGACATTGGGTTGTGTGTATACATGTACTCTTCTCTGTGTTAGTGATATGTTAATGAAGCACTACACCATGTGTTTTCAGATCTGGACAGTAAAGAGGAGGCTCACACTCAGTGGACATTTTTGTGTCAGCTGTAAAGAAGGCAGCACATATTCTCATTGACAGATGAGCACCTAAAGCCTCCCAGGTTAAGTGACTTGTCCAGAGCCCCAGTTTAATGTGGCTCAGAGCTGAGGCCCAGTTTCTCTGATGTAGTCTAGATATTTAGTCAGGTTTCTGGGAGGACTTCATCTTTCACATATCTGAGTGTGCTTTATGACATTTTCAGATAGGAAAGGCTACTGTTCAGGTGCTGGTTAATTTGAGAGACAGGAGCTTCAGGGCTGCTGACTTTGCAGATCATTGGCTTGTTGAGGATGCCACAAACGAAGTGAGAAACCACCGAACTTCAGGTGGTTGTCATGTAAGCTGCCAGCGAGGTACAAGAAATATTTCTACTTCTATTTCTATTTCATTTTTCTTCCCCCTCCCTTGTCTCTTCCTTGTACATTTAGAGCAGAACAAGGGAGTAAAATAGTAGGGAAAATGAAATCTCATGTTTCTATATTAACAGGGACGGTGAGGAATTTGTTTTGGGGCTTTATGTGGGGGAGATAAACGGGGCTCTAGTAAAATTTAGGAATAAAGAGAAAGCCAAGGAAAGAAATTATTTCCTCCTTTATACTCCAAAATACACATAAACACACATTCATACTCTTAGAATGGCTAATACCACAACCATAAATGCACATTCATACTCTTTGAATGGCTGACCATAACCAACTTTACTTCAAAAAATAACATTAACACTTGTTTTCATGTTCCAAATTCCCTGCCAACCTGATTCACCATTTGGAGCCACACATAATATGGAGGAAACTCTGTAGCAATAAACTCCAGACTGCTGTAGTCCATCCACAGATTGCTCCATCCTTTGTTAGGTATGCATATGTCTTTGTCACACCTGACATGCAATGAAAACACAAATATTCCCCTGTTGACAATAAGCAGGTATCCACTAGCACATGCCTTTGCTCAAGTTCTCCAGGCCAGAATCTCTGACTATGCTCTTTTGACTTCAAAACAATTTGTTGTTGTTGCTGCTGGAAATCTCCAGTCTTTAGGTTTTTTGTTTTGTTTTGTTTGATCTTTTGTTTTTTATTTAAATAGTCAGATCATCTAAAGTACACATTTTAGCTTATGTTTCAATGACCTGACAAATGCACCCAGTATTTGAAACACCCCAGACAAAAAGCATTACTATAGCACCTAGAGCTACTGGACCTGTCTCTTGAAGAGCAAAGAAAACTGTATTCAGAGAAGCAAACTTTAAGCCAGAATGTCATCAACTTATGCAAGGTTCTTTTGCCAGGAGCAGGGGCAAAACAGTAAGGGAGCTGGTCTTTCAAGTTTGTTTCTCCCTGTGATTTTGTTCAAGTCAGCAAAGCTCCCCTGCTCTGTACTTGACCTTTATGCAAGGTTTGAGGAGCACAGGAAAGTTAAAGCCAACACATTCCCTGTAATTTTACTCTGGCCCTTGATCTTGTATTATTAACATCCTACAATGCTTTTGTTGCAATGGGTTAATCAGGCTCGTTTATACTGAAGAGGACCATGGGGGCACCTTAAGCTGTGCACAATGAACTTCAGTGTTTTCTATTGAGAAGGTTCTCAACCATAATATTATAATTACAGCATCACCCATACACTACAATTACAGTTAAAGCTAGGGCTATGTTTACAGTGTACTAAAAGGGATGGAATTGTTTCATTTTAAGTGACCCATTTGCCTCCTCTGTTGGTAACTAAAATGCATACGGATGAAAGAGTCATGTCTGAATACAGTTTTCTGAAGAACAGCTTCAGACACCAAGAAGCTAAAAGTGAAAATAAAACCCCAAGAGTCCCAAATCCCAAATGAGAAAGGACATACATGAGCACCAGCCAGCCTGTCACCACAATGACTCTTGATTTGAAAGGCCAAGGTGGGCAAGATTGTGGAGGCTAGCATCCTGGTGGGGCTGTGCATCTGGGTTCCCTGTTCCCACACTTGATCTGCCTTGTTGTGCAGGCTATGGCTGAGCTCTTCTTGTCTGTTTGTAAAGGTTCATTGGTGGTAGTATTTTCTCCTAGGATGTGAGCATATAGGACTGCCACTCACTCGGTTACAGTGAATGTCCAGTCATTCCCCTAAGACATACTTTATTTGTCCCCTCTTATGAGCCAGATATCCTTCAAAATTCTAAGTAAACTGCAAGAAGAAAATAGAAATTTCTGCTCTCGTGGAACTGAATCTTAATGTATGTTAGACTGGCCCTTTGCTTATTAACTTGGGAGAGTTACGAGAAAACTTTGTCATGCATGAGTGACGACTGATGTTGACTCATCTGTCCTGTCTTGGACATCAACACTTCACTCAGTCAGCTTTGGATTGAGACCTATCATTTCCTTTCTCCTTTCTTCCTTCTTTTTTTAATTAAAATTTTCATCCTATATATTTTGATGATATTCTTTGCCTTCCTGCAACTCCTGCCAGATCCTTTCAACCTCCTTACACATCCACTCCTTTTTCTTCTTTTATTCTTGACAATTTCATACACATACATACTGAATTTGGGTCATTTTCATTCCATGTTACCCTCTCTCATCCCCTTTGCTCTCCCATTGAAACTCCCCTTTCTAACAAGCTTCCTTCTACGTTGATGAGATGTTTTATTTTTTTATCTACTGAGTTTAATTATGGTTGCCTGAGTGAACACGAGTGGGATTGTGTACTAGAGTTTGAGCAATTTATCAGTTGTTACACCACTGAAGAAAATGACAGTCCTTGCTCAACACTGATTAACAACCCATAGTCCCTCAGCGAAGAGCACATGCTTTGTCTACACAATAAACCTCTTAAAGGCTCTGAGGAGGAAGCTTTGTACTGAGGTTTATCCAGTTGGGGAAAGACTTGCCATTTTGAAAACAGAAAAAATGTTGCTATAATGGCAGAACATTTAGCTGTAATACAAAATTCAACTCTTTCATTCCTAGAAACAATTTCTAGTAGGGGGTGGAGGGAACCAAGCACTGTGCTAAACATTTTACAGAATTAGCCCTGTGGGGACATCGAAGCAAGTCAGCCAGGCTGCAACTGCTTTTCTGTACTTCCTCTAAGCCCTGTCTTTCCCATCAGGCCCCTCAGCTGTGTAGTGACTAGAGAGTCCATCTGGCCTTCCCTTTTGGTCTCTCTGCCTTTCTACCTGTAAATAGGTAAACTAATATCTCACCCAGACTGACATAGTGGTGGAGCAGGGAACTGGGGCTACTTAAGCCTTTGCAACTCTTTATGGATGTAAAAAGTAACTGTAACACTAAAGTTGTATTTAAAAAAACAAAGAAGCATTTGTTTTCCTCAAAATTGTCTGAAAGTCTGTGAAACTCATTTCCTGAAGAAATGTTATTCAATGTGAGATATACTGCATTTGAGGCAGGGTCTTTTCTAGAACTCAAGATGACAGAAAAAGCTAAGTAGTAAATAAAGGGAAGGACAGGTAGGACTTTCCATAGCCAGGTCACTGTAATTCTGCAACTTGTGGTTCAATGCTAAAGGGGCACAATTTTAGAAAGTTATTTCAATTCACAGGAAGGAGAGCTTCTATTGCAGTAGGGATGGCATTAAACTTTCTTTGTCCACCCTGATGATCTGTGTGCAGTATTCCTGGCACAACTTCATGGTGCCCAGTATAGAAAGCAATATGTACTGACAACACAGCAGAGACTGGCTCTATATTAATATCTGCTTTCACAATAATTGAAATTTGGGTTTGAAATATTTTTAGGAGAGAAAAAAGAAAAGTTATACGCTAATTCTCAACAACACATGAAAACTCAAGAGAACCTACCAAAAAATAAAGGTACAAATGACACTTATGAATATCTCAAGGACTTAAAAGTGAACTATGAAAATATGTCTATCGTAATAGTGTAATGTTGCCACTGTGTAATATTTAATGATGCACATCTTCTTAAGTCCTCCTTTTTCATTTTATTTGTCATATATCCTGATTATGGTTTCCCTTCTCTACACACTTCCCGGTTTCCCCCGCTCCCCTAACGGAAGCTTTTTAGCTTTTATTTTTGGATCATGAATTCAATCCAGGAGTCAGTTTATAAAAGATGCACAACTGTGCAAAGTCAAACTATAGCTGTCTGTTTTCCTGACTTTTCAGGTACAAGTATTTGGCATAGTAATGCCATGTCTCAGATAGTCAGTTGTAAATAATTGTCCCTGGTATCTATTGACAAATATTCAAACGTGTTTAGCTTCCATTGGATGGAGTATCTTTAATAACAACAAATGCACAAGTCCATATTGATTTCCAGACAGTTAATTCTTACTTTACTATATACTTTATTTCAGAAGAGTTGACTATGAAATAGACCAATAAAGTGAATGTTTTGTTCTCATTAACACATTACCAAACTGAAGATAATTTTTACAGGAAACTAAAAGATGGCCACCAGCATAAAATGAAGGCTTAATCTCATAAAATAAAATACCACAAAAGAGTTATTGATATGATTAGAATAGTATTTGGTACAAATTCTTAAGAGACCAGCTAGGACTAATTTAGATTCTTAGGTTTATGCTCTATATCATAATTACCCTGAAGCAGTCACAGACAAGCTGAAACAAATGGTCATGGTTGGGTTAAATAAACAAAACTTATTTATAGCATATGCATCTGGTCTGAGGGTTAGTTTGCAACCTCTGGTTTAAATAAATGTTGACCTAAGGAAAAAGAAGACCTGAAGTAGCTTATTTTATAACTCATATTGTTGATTTGTAGGCAAATATGTTGTTTATTAAACTGATATTTCGTTATTGTTGTAAATCACTGCACATGGTGCTGGGCTTCACCATAGGCAATTTCTTCCAAATTCAATAGATACTTTGACTGTATGAAAGCCTCCCCTTTATGGTTAAGTGATTTTTCTGAAAGATTTTAAGTAATTCTGGGGAAATCAAATACCCACATAAAAAAGAAGAGTGTAGTTTCCCAATTCAAGTCATGTGTGCAAAAATCCCCACTCAAGATGGATTAAATGCTCACCCATAAGAGCTCGAACTTTAAACTGCTCTTAAGAAACACTGAAGTAAAACCCCACGGGCTTGATTTGTTCTTTTTTTTTTTTTTAATTTATTTATCACATGTAATTACACTGTAGCTGTCTTCAGACACTCCAGAAGAGGGCATCAGATTTCGTTACGGATGGTTGTGAGCCACCATGTGGTTGCTGGGATTTGAACTCAGGACCTTTGGAAGAGCAGTCGGCGCTCTTAACCGCTGAGCCATGTCACCAGCCCCCCCCCCCCCCACGGGCTTGAGATTGATCAATATATACCACATATTGTGGATCGTGAGAAAAAGTATATCTAAGAAGTCATACATTTTAACAGCTTTAAAAAAAGATATATAGCCTTATTACTAAGTTACAAGTTCTCTGTTTAGACAACAATCACCTCTTGAATGGTTTTGGTTCAAGTGCATATTGTATCATATTGCATGCTTGCCACTAGATACTCAATTACTTGAAAAGAATCCTGGTATTTATGCTTTAACTTTTTAAATTCATGTATCTTTTACAAATGCAATGTGGATTACTCTTTCTCAGTAAATACCGAGATTAACTTATATTAAATACATAACATACCCATGGAAGATTGAATAGTTTTCTTCCATACATAACTATATATTACCTAAAACAGAACAAAAGAAAACAAAACAAAATTGTTTATCATACACAGGAGCTATGTGTACCAAGCACCTTTCTGGAACAACAAATGTAGATGTTCATTTCCTACAAGACATAATTTACGTCTACCCTATAGGATCTACAGCTCTTCGGTGATTAAAGAATTGGGTTTGAAGCAGTGGATCTAGTGAACCAAAAAATTTTATAGGCTATAGATAATGCTGAATATGTCACAACAAACTGTGGGCCACTTAACTTTCCACTGTCACTAGAGAGTGCTCACCTACTGTCTCAGGCCACCTAGGGCAAGAGAATGTTTATTTTGGTTTTTATCCCTGAACACGTATGTTATACTTTGCCAAAAAAGAAAAAAAAAAAAGCCTGCTGGGAATCTGAGTATAGAGGACACACAGGCACACTGTAATTTCTAGGGAAGTGCTTAAAAATACTTAGCAAACTTTGAGAAGGCTCAATGGGTAAGAGCACTGACTGCTCTTCCAAAGGTCCTGAGATCAAATCCCAGCAACCACATGGTGACTCACCACCACCCTTAATGAGATCTGACGCCCTCTTTTGGTGCATCTGAAGTCAGCTACAGTGTACTTATGTACACTGTAATAATAAATAAATCTTAAAAAAAAAGTCCCTGCCCCAAGAAACAGAAGAACATACTACATAATGTAAATCAAAAAGACCTTTGTTACAGAGGTCTTACTAATAGTGGCTGAAACGTGAGGAGAGGGGGAAGATTTGTTGTATGTAGGTAGGAAATGTAGATTTGCCACTTATGGCTTAGAACACTGTTAGAAATTGAAGGATCGTTTTAGAAATGTTACGACTGGATATTTATCTTTTTCTAAAGAGCCCTTCTTCTTTCCAGCTACTCATTGTGAAAACAGCCACTGTGTAACAGTGATAACATGTACATTGTGATGATTATAGTCTTTATTTGGGCGTTTGAGCTTGGAGAAGTGTCACTGACAAGTGAATATTGACTTGGCTGTTTGAAGAATTGTCTAAGTTTATTTCTTCCTGAGGCAGGGTCTCACATAGCTCAGATTCACCTTGGCTTTGTTATGTAACTGAGGCTGGTCTTGAACTACTGACCTTCATGCTGCAACTTCCCAAGAGCCATGATTGCAGGCAAACCTCTACACTACACTAGTTTAGTTTTGTTAAACCAAGAATGGATACACTGTACTCTCTATTGGTCCACTGAGAGTGCCCAGTAAGCTGTCTTCTCTCTACCTCCATTTCCTTTGTATAAAGTACACAATTCGTCCTGCCTGCTGTTTCTGAAAGCAAAGAGGGGGGATGGAGTGCACCACTAGGCTTCATGGCATCATTTGGAGATTAGTGCTGCCTGTGAATCAGGGAGAGTTTACCACTCATTTGGCTTCTAGAGAGAGCCAACATAAACACTGTCTCCTTAAAAACAATCACCAGAACCCATGTTTACTTACTGAATCGCTGACTGAATCCTTTATAAACAACTAGACTCTGAAGAATTCAAAGTCAGCTTCGATGTCAGAACCCAGTCCGTGCTGTTTTCTAATGTGTGCCCAGAGCTCAGGTCCCCCCATGACACAGGAATGCTGCGTGTTCATCTAACACACATTGTCCAGAGCCACACTTCCTTTACGGTAACCTTTTAGCTGTACTACGAGGCAACAAGAATTTTATTGAAAATACATTTTTTTTCTCACATAATATATCCTGATTAAGTTCCCCTCCCTCTGCTTCTAGTCCTCTCCACTCCCATCAGGATCCTTGTCTCCTTAGAAAACATACAGAATAATAAAATAAAGTAAAATAAAATACAAGACAGAACAAAAACTAACACATCGGAATAGTACAAATCAAACAAATACAAGGAAAAGAGCCCAGGAAAAGGCACAAGAAGCAGATATAGATGTAGAAAATGATTTATTCATACACTCAGGAATGCCAGAAAAAAATAAACTGGAGCCATAATCCATACACAGAGGACCCAGAAAGGAAAAAAAAGGGGGAGGAAAAAACATAAAAAATATAAAAGATAAAGTTTAAAAAGGAGTATGCCTTGACATGACATTATGAGACAAAAAACTTCAAAGATGCTTTTGAGTTTGTTTTCTGTAGATACACTGCTGGGCATGTACCACTAGAGTAGCCAGTCTCCCCAGTGAGATTCCCTTGGAGAAAATTACATTTCATTTGCAAGTAAGGCAACTAGTTTTTTTTTTTTTTTAATAATTTGTTAATTTGTATTTTACATACATGCTGGTTTTTTATTAAGTTTATGTTTATTTTATATACTGTATGTACATGAAAAATCTACAAATATTTTTTTATTTTCACAATTTCCAGACATTCAGACTTCCCCTTCATTCTCACATGCATAGCTTGAATTTTTTTCTTTTTCCAATTTTTATTAAATATTTTCTTCATTTACATTTCTTTTTTCAATTAGATATTTTCTTTATATACATTTCAAATGCTATCCCGAAAGTTCCCTATACCCTCTCTCTACCTTGCTCCCCTACCCACCCACTCCCGCTTCTTGGCCCTGGCATTCACCTGTACTGGGGCATATAAAGTTTGCAATACTAAGGGGTCTCTCTTCCCAGTGATGGCCGACTAGGCCATCTTCTGCTACATATGCAGCTAGAGATGCAAGCTCTGGGGGTACTGGTTAGTTCATATTGTTGTTCCACCTATAGGGTTGCAGACCCCTGAAGCTCCTTGGGTGTTTTCACTAGCTTCTCCATTGGGGGCCCTGTGTTCCATCTTATAGATGACTGTGATCATCCACTTCTGTATTTGCCAGGCACTGGCATAGCCTCATATGAGACAGCTATAACAGGGTCCCTTCAGCAAAATCTTTCTGGCATATGCAATAATGTCTGGCTTTGGTGGCTGATTATGAGATGGATCCCTGGGTGGGTAGTCTCTGGATAGTCCATCCTTTCATCTTAGCTCCAAACTTTGTCTCTGTAACTCCTTTCATGGGTATTTTGTTCCCTATTCTAAGGAGGAATGATGTATCCACCCATTGGTCTTCCCTCTTCTTGATTTTCTTGTGTTTTGCAAATTGTATCTTGGGTGTTCTATGTTTGTGGGCTAATATCTACTTGATATGCATATCTAATGACTTCTTTTGTGATTAGGTTACCTCACTAAGGATGATATCCTCCAGGTACCTCCATTTCTCCAAGAATTTCATAAATCGATTGTTTTTAATTGCTGATTAGTACTCCCTTGTATAAATGTACCACATTTTCTGTATCCATTCTTCTGTTGAGGGGCATCTGGGTTCTTTCCAGCTTCTAGCTATTATAAATAAGGCTGCTATGAACATAGTAGAGCATGTGTTCTTATTACCGGTTGGAACTTCTTCTGGGTATATGCCCAGGAGAGGTATTGCTGGATTTTCCGGTAGTATTATGTCCAAATTTCTGAGAAATCTCCAGACTGACTTCTAGAGTGGTTGTATAAGCTTGCAATCCCACCAGCAGTGGAGGAGTGTTCCTCTTTCTCCACATCCTTGCCAGCATCTGCTGTCACCTGAATTTTTTATCTTAGCCATTCTGACTGGTGTGAGGTGTAATCTCAGGGTTATTTTGATTTTCATTTCCCTGATGATTAAGGATGTTGAACATTTTTTCAGGTGCTTCTCAGCCATTCAATATTCCTCAATTGAGAATTCTTTGTGCCCCATTTTTAATGGGGTTAGGCAACTAGTTCTTAATGTTGACATTACTCAATAAGAAAAGAATGCTCGACAGGGGCAGGGCTGCTTCAGTTTTTGTTTGAGCTGTCCAGATACAGCAGTGATTGAACAGAGATCTACAACATACAACAACTTCACACTATGACCCTAACTCCACGTCCAGATGGTAAATCTCAGCAGAAGGCTTTTAGGAAAGAGTCTAAGTATATACAGCAATGGATGAGAGACACATCCAGCTTTCTCTCTGCTTATTCTGCCCTTTTTATGAATGCCCAATGAAGGACATGAAGACCATGAAGTAGTAAGAGGACTTAAGTGTTGGGGGAAACTTTGTGTCACCTGCATTTCTTTCAAGTGTAAATTTTAACTATTCATTGACAATGAAGGATGTTCTAGGTCCTTACTGGGAACTAGAATGTACAAGGATTATAAGATACAACCTCTAATCATAAGTATTATACAGTTTATTAATAGGAGATAGAAAATGCACAAAAATTTACATTAAGCTCAACCTATTATGATTTTAGGACACATAGTAGAGTTGAGTAGAGGTAGCTGAACAATATTCAGTCTAATAAATGTTGGATTAAAATGAGAGCCACAAAGAGTATACAATACATACCATGTATTTTATAAAGGGTCTAGGTATTTCTGCTTAACTATAATCTTTCTGAGAACTTTATAAAGTAGCTGTTCTTAACATTTAGAGGCACTTCTGCTAAATTAACATAGAATTAAACTGCCAACTAAATACTTGTCTTTATATTTATAGGTCACTGCAGCTCTCAAGACTCTTTGGAGAAACCTCTTTCTGCAATAGATGGTGATTAATACAGAGATCTGTGACTAGCCCAGAAGAGACTGCAGAGTGCTCAGCTTTAAATGAGACATCTGTATCACACCCTTCACATCTCAGGAGTTGGAAAGACCTTCAGAACCAGAGGAAGTGGATGACTGCAGGGAACAGTGTTTATTGGGTAGGCATGTCACAGCTGCTGCACACGTGAATGCCCATCATTTATGACTGCATGTCAAAGACCTGGACAAGATCAAGGCAGAAACAATTCCAGCATGGACATGGTGCTCACAAAGCACCACAACTGATGGCTGCTGGCAGAGGGAGAGTTAGTTTTCTTCAGATCCATCCCTGATAGGCTGCTCATGTTCCAATTGATAAACTGCAGCCACACATATGCTGGCAAGACTAAGAAAACTCAGGGAGTTTAAAAAAAGAGTATACGAGACTAGGAGGAAACAGTGGTGGTTAGGAAAGTACAAGAAAAGGTAGAGGGGAGGTTGTAGAGAACAGATTTACTTGAAACACATTATAATCACATATAGAATTGCCAAACAATTCTTTGAAAATAAAAATGTAATTATAATACCTAAAACGAATACAGAGCACAAAGAAGAAATGACTAGACATTATCACACAGGGCATAACTCATAGATTGAGGACTTAAAGTCATGCTGTGTACTTCAGAAGGCAAATTCTTAGACATTGCATTATGTAATTTAGAAAGAGAGTCACAGAGATTCCAAGATAGGGCATGTTTCTTCTTGGGAAGATTAGAAGCTTTGTATAGAGGAATATTTAAAACCATGCCCAAAGGACAAAAAAAAGCATATTTTATGATGGACTGTTCCATATCAGGAAGAAAGAGATGAGTTCTCGTAAAGGTGATATAGTGATTCAAGAATACAAGAGATGGGGCTGGAGAGATGGCTCAGTGGTTAACAACACTGGTTGCTCTTCTAGAGGACCCAGTTCAATTCCCAGCATGCACATAGCAACAATTATTTGAAACGCCAGCTCCAGGGAATCTGACACCTTCATAAAGATATATGTGTAGACAAAAAAAATTAATGCATGGAAATTAAAATAAACATAAAAAACGATGCATGGAACAGAAGTGTGGAAATTATAGTGGCTCTTTGTGACCCTTAACTTGATCAGATTGAGATACATAAGAGATGAATACACTTCTGGGTAGGTATAATTCTAAAGAAGACAGAGATGCAGACAAGGAAAAAAAACTTTTCTGAACATGAGTAACACTCTCCAATAGTCTGGGGCTCCCAGTGGAACAAAGCTGGAAGGCAGAAAAAAGCAATGCATGTCAGTGACCCACGTTTGAGCAATGCCTCTGTTGCTGCTCTAGTCTGCTCTGGCCATTGCTTCTGTCTTCTTCAACTTTCGATAGGGACTCATGCTGGTGATAGACTCTTTAGGTGACCCCTGACCTTGGACTGGGATTATGTATTGATTCCAATTACTTGAACTGAATACTTATTGGATTTTTGGTTCTCCAACATGCAGATGGCCATTGTTGAATTATTCAGCCTATAACCCAAATAAATAAATAAATAAATAAATAAATAAATAAATGATAGATAAGTATGTTAGTAAATAAATAAATAAAACATACATATACCAGGGTGCACTGGACTGGATAGAAAAGACCTTAAGATTACTGCGACAGAACCTCTTGACTGTTTGGTGGGATCCTAGTGTGATGGATGGTATGCCCTGTCAACTTGACAGGGTCTGGGATCATCTTGGAGATAAGATTCCAGCTACACCTGTGGGAAGTTATTTACCCTCTGCCTGCACATGCCTGTGAGGTGTGAAGAATAAATAGTTAGAAAATGGTCTTTTAAAATGAGATGGAAATTTTTTTCAGAAGGACACACAGTCATGTGAAACCTCCTCTTTATAGGTTTAATAAAACCTTATACATTTTGTTTAACGTTTATCATATCTCTAAAAGAGTTTTTATTTTATTTTCCTCTCATGGGGCATTGTTTCCAATCTGAGAGTTTATAAACTTGCACATATGTTGATTGATTGCATGTTCTTAGTGTATTTTATGTTGAACACTGCTAGCTTTACAGATAACACTACTTCAGTAGAAAAGAAAAAGATATCCTTGCTATAATCAGGCTAGTATTTGGCATGGGGTAGGCTTTAGCATCATGTACACATCCAGTTAAGTGTTTATGGTATAGTGTGACAGACACACACGTAAGGTGATGTGAACATTTGGACTATCTATCCTGAATCATATTCTCCTGTGTGTTCTGTATGGACTGTGCACACTGATAAACACATTGTTTAGCACAGGGCTAGCTTTGTCAAATCTTCTCTAGGATAAAAGGAAGATAATGTTTAATAAAGAAAAATAGGAAAGGATGGACTATTTCCTTGTGTGAAAGTATCAGAATGCATTTTCTAGATCTGAACAACCGGTCTCCAGAGTTCTTATTTGTCACAAACAGGAAATCATTACATTAGAAATGATAGGTACTCATCAGTCAGGATTAAACCTTGGATTTTGACTAGAGGTAATGGTTAAGCTCCTCACATTTTGTGAGCTGATAGAGAAAATGGCTTGGTGAGATCATGCTTATCAGTTGAAGGGAGATCCGAGAGCAGTGTGTACTGTAGAGGATGGTTCCGATGCTCTGCTTAGGCCACCAGTGAGCATCCTTTCTCTGCCCTGTCTTCCCACAAAAAAGAGCAAGAAGGATGTAGCCTTCACCAATTGAACGGCTACTGCATAACTCAAACATAATTCACACACGGCCTCCCCCTCTATAGCCTCTTATACTTCTTAGAGAACATATGAACATCTTTGACCCTTCCAAACCAGCAGAATCAGAGGGGGTATGCTGTCTGGCACACATGATAAATAGATGAGGTTTGCTGAACATCTTACAAGTCCACACTTAGGGGCACCTCCAAGGGAATGATATTTAAACCTCACATCACAAATTTACTGTGTAATTTACTCATGCAATTCAAATTGTGGTTTTATGACACTCATTATAAACAATTAGCAACTGCTTAAAATTAGCTAGGTATCCCCTTCTCTCTTCCTTTTTTTTTTTCCTCTTTTTTCTTTTCATGAAATGGCATCTAGTATATACTCTTTCAAATAAAAAAATCTATTCCTATAATGTAATTAAACAAACTCCTACTAAGATTTTTAGTGATGTAAAGGAGTTAAGAAGAGCATAAAACATGACCATTGAATTAAAGGCACAATGTAATTAATTCCTATAGTCCATACACTTGATTGTATTTTATATACACACTAAGCAGGACTGAGGTGGAGAACTTTGGGTCCCAGCACCCCCACCTTACCAGTGGCTTTACCACTAATCAAAGTAAGCACACATAGAAACATACAAACACACAAGTAATCAAGATTTCAGGAGGTAAATGTTATCATTGAACAATGGACAAAGTTCCATAGTAGAACAGAAGGCAGGAAACCTAGCCTTGGAGGATTTGTGGAACCTTTTTCTGTGAGCTGAAGGTTGAGTTTGGTATTGTAGATAAGGGGAAGATTAGCAAAGACGGGGGGGGGGGGGGCGGTGTTCGATGACATGTAAAAAATAGGCTGCTTATATGAAGGCAGAATTGTGAGGTATATATGTAAATTTGGTTCGGGAAATAAATTCCATTTTTTGCCAATGCAAGCATTATATAAATACTACCAAATATCAACAACAATAATGTTAAAAACAAGTTTGTAAAACAAGGCATAATAAAGCCTTCTCTTAACCTGCAAGCATAAACAAAACAGAAAAATAAACCATGACCTCTATACAGAAATTGAAACATAAATCCTGAAAAATACTTTTTGCTTATAAAATTCAAACGCTGTCACTTTTCCTGTTACCAGTATCCCAAAGAGAGAAAGAGAAAGGAGAGTAGTTTGAATTATAGTAACATATGGAAACCATCAGTGCAAGTTAGTAGAATGACAGAAATTCTTACTTGTCCCCAGGCTTGGATTGATTCTTTGCAGAACTGGGGAAGCTTTGCCAAGAGTAGCTGGTGTAGCTGAAAAAGAAAGAGAAGAAAATCATTAGTCATCCCTGTAGAAAAACGATCTTCTGTGACCCTGTTATAGTGTCATTTTTGTATAATAGGCTTCCATGCCAACCCCCCCCCATTAAAATTAAAGCTGTATCTATGCATTAAAAAGAGCTTGTAAAGTCAGAGCAAATGGAAGCCTTTTGGTTGTCATTACCTCAGGTCGCATGCCCAGACACAATACAGAACAATGAGAACAATTCCACCATCTATCCTTTGAGTTCAAACTCAAGTTTCCCTTGTGCATAGGAAGGAGAACACAGGTTTCTTTAGAAAAATACAAATCCCACATTTAATTAAAAAATTATTTTTGGAAATACTATAAGTGAGAACATTCCTGGGCATGGGGAAAGAATAAGGGGAAGGGCAAAGCAGAACAAGTGAGGCCCTGGAGTTTTTTGAATAGGCAGCAAGTGAGTCAATCATTGTAATACAGCTGGGAGCAGGCTGTCTGGAAGGTAGGCAATAGTGGAAAGTGCTCAGTAAGGCTCCTTCCAGCTGGGTTCCTTTGCAAAGGCCCTAGCTACAAAGAGTCTGACTTGTTGTCTGGTCTTGGTGGAAAGTGTGTAAGAGGACTGGATAGACCAGCTCTTGTTACTACACAGAAACAACAAATACTGAGATTTAAATGAAAGCAAGGGAAGCTATGTGTGACACTGCTAAATCTATATTTAGTCTTCCCACTGTATTTTAACATATACATTTTTAAAATATTTGTAATACTCAGAGCGATGAGTCTTTTCATACACTAATGAGTTGAGTAGTGGCTGGGGATTTCCTCCCTCAGGATGGAAGCTGGCATGGGAAAAAACAGATTTATGGTTGTAGAACTGGAATTTTTTTCAGTGTTATTCAAAGCCTCTAGGGAGGAAGGAGGGTCTAATGGCTAAGCTCATCACCAATGGTCAGTGGTTTAATAAATGTAGTCAGAGAATACAACATTCACAAAAAATTGATAGTATGAGTTCAGAAGCTTTCAATTGGTTGATAACCTGGAGATGCTTAGAGGGCACAGTGGCTACAGCATGTTCTTCATATGTTATGGTTTCAATATGGAATTTCCTCTAAGGGCCCATGTGCTAAAGCTATGATCCTCAGCCTGACACTACTCAGAGGTGGTAGGAATTTGAAACATAAAGGTGAGTTAGGAGGTCTTCCCATCACTTGGGGGTAGGGGGGTGGGGGACAGTGATTTTAAAACAAAACCTGGACCCTTAGCAATTTCTTCGTCCCAAGGAAAAGTGGTTTCTCCACATGCTGCTGCTACAGTGTCCTCCATTTCATAGGCTCAAAAGCAGTGGAACCAACCACTCATGCTCTGGAAACTCCAGAGTTCTCCAAACCTGTGAGTCAAAATAAACCTTCTCTCTTCATAAGCTGATTGTTTCAGATATTTGTTACAGTAGCAGAGGCTTATTAATATAATACCTCATTATCTGTCTCCTTTGTGATGCCCTCAGTAAAAAGCCAAAGTCATTAATTTAATGTCTGAGTTCTGTGAGCTGGTGTAGCAAATTCATCAACTCTAATAAATGAGTCATGGGAACCAGCTTGAAAAAAAAAAGACATTTCAAAACTTTAGTACAGTCTATTTATAAATTATAGCAAAGAAATCTTTCAGAAGTACAGTATATTACATACATTTGTCATCTGAAGTAGGAAGCAGTTTTGTGGGGCTGAGCTATCAAGATGAGTGATGTGAAAGTATCTGTAGGTAGTTTGCATGGGAATTGAATTGTATTATAGGATGTTCCCTCTCACCTCGGTATTAGCCAATTGTATTCTCACTTAACATTTTGGTGACCAAAGGGCACCCAAGTATTCTGTTTTCAAGAGTGTGGCCAGACACATTATGTTTGTTTTCCCCATATTCTCTCAGACAACTGATAATATTGTCTTAGTGGAAGGCCATACACTGGGTACTCTGTCTCACATAAAACACAGGGAAGAAAAAGAAAAGAAAATATGGGCACATCAGTACTCAGCACACACTTCACAGCTCTGCCTACATAAACCAACATACACAGGTGAGACCCCTCCCTGCCTCACTCACCCTAATCCCCCTGCCCTACCTGATGGGAATTTCAGCTAGCAGCTGTAGGCTGTGCCCCACCCTGTCAGAGCTCCATCTTCCTTCTGGTCCACCCCTACACCTGAAGCAGATGCAGATCAGCACTCTGTGCCCCACCTCACAGCTCCACCTGCCTTCCAGGAAGTCAGCTCCAATCTGACACTCATAACTCAGACTGCCTCCCAGGAGGCCTGCTCATACCTGAGACACACAGCTCCACCTTCATCTGGGAGGCCTGCTTCAACATGGGACACCCAGGCCAGCCAACACCAGAGACAACCAGATGGCAAAAGGCAAGTGCAAGAACATAATCAGTAAAAGCCAATGCAATATGGCACCATTAGAACCCAGCTCTCCTAGTACAGCAAGCAGTGGATAGTCTAATACTCCTGAAGAGCAAGACTGTGACCTTAAATCCCATCTCATGAAGATGATAGAGACCTTTAAAAAGGATATAAATAAGTCCCTTAAAGAAATGTAAGAAAACACAATCAAACAGGTAGAAGCCTTTAAAGAGGAAACAAACACATCCCTTAAAGAAATACGGGAAAGTGGTTGGGTAGGGGAGCGGGGGTGGGGGGAAATAGGAAAATTTCAGGATAGCATTTCAAATGTATATAAAGAAAATATCTAATAAAAATAAAATTAAAAAAAAAAGAAATACAGGAAAATACAATCAAACAGGTGAAGGTAATGAATAAAAGGATCCAAGACCTAAAAACAGAAGTAGAAGCAATACAGAAAACACAAAAGGAGGTAATCCTAGAGATGGAAAACCTACGAAAGAGAACAAGAACTACAGATGCATGCAACACCAATAGAATACAAGAGATGGAAGAGAGAATTTCAGACATAGAGGATACCATAGAAGAAATGAATACATGATCAAAGAAAATGCCAATTGTAGAAAGTTCCTAACTCAAATCATACAAGAATTTTGCAACACTATGAAAAGACCAAACTTAAGAATAAAAAGAATAGAAGAGGGTGAAGCTTCCCAGCTCAAAAAGCCAAAAGACATCTTCAACAAAATCATAGAAGAAAACTTTCCTAACCTAAAGAAAGAGATGGCCATAAATGTACAAGAAGCCCACAGAACACCAAATAGATTGGACCAGAAAGAAAATCCTCCTGTCACATAATAATCAAAACACTAAATGCACATAACAAAGAAAGAATATTAAAAGCTGCAAGGAAAAAAATGCCAAGTAACATATAAAGGTAAACCTATCAGAATTATACCTGACTTCTCTGACAACAGATGCTGGCGAGGATATGGAGAAAGAGAAACACTCCTCCATTGTTGATGGGATTGCGAGCTTGTACAACCACTCTGGAAATCAGCCTGGCGGTTCCTCAGAAAATTGGACATTGTACTACCGGAGGAGGATCCCACAATACCTCTCCTGGGCATATATCCAGAAGATGTTCCAACTGGTAAGAAGGACACATGTTCCACTATGTTCATAGCAGCCTTATTTATAATAGCCAGAATCTGGAAAGAACCCAGATGTCCCTCAACAGAGGAATGGATACAGAAAATGTGGTACATTTACACAATGGAGTACTACTCAGCTATTAAAAAGAATGAATTTATGAAATTCCTAGACAAATGAATGGACCTGGAGGGCATCATCCTGAGTTAGGTAACCCAATCACAAAAGAACTCACATGATATGTACTCACTGATAAGTGGATATTAGCCCAGAAACTTAGAATACCCAAGATACAAGATACAATTTGCAAAACACATGAAACTCAAGAAGAAGGAAGACCAAAGTGTGGACACTTTGCCCTTTCTTAGAATTGGGAACAAAACACCCATGAAAGGAGTTACAGAGACAAAGTTTGGAGGAGAGACGAAAGGATGGACCATTTAGAGACTGCCATACCCTGGGATCCATCCCATAATCAGCCTCCAAATGCTGACACCATTGCATACAAAAGCAAGATTTTGCTGAAAGGACCCTGATATAGCTGTCTCTTGTGAGGCTATACTGGGGCCTGGCAAACACAGACGTAGATGCTCACAGTCAGCTATTGGATGGAACTCAGGGCCCCCAATGGAGGAGTTAGAGAAAGTACCCAAGGAACTAAAGGGATCTGCAATCCTATAGGTGGAACAACAATATGAACTAACCAGTACCCCCGGAGCTCATGTCTCTAGCTGCATATGTATCAGAAGATGGCCTAGTTGGCCATCAGTGGAAAGAGAGGCCCCTTGGCCTTGCAAACTTTATATGCCTCAGGACAGGGGAATGCCAGGGCCAAGAAGTGGGAGTGGGTGGGTAGGGGAATTGGAGGGGAGGGTATGGGGGACTTTAGGGATAGCATTTGAAATGTAAAGGAAGAAAATATCTAATTAAAAAAAAAACAAAGAATTATACCTGACTTCTCAACAGATACTCTAAAAGCCAGAAGATCCTGGACAGATGTCATGGAGACCCTAAGAGAACACAAATGCCAGCCCATACTACTATACCCAGCAAAACTCTCAATCACTGTAGATGGAGAAACCACAATATTCTATGAAAAACAAATTTAAACAATATCTTTCTACTTATCCAGCCCTACAGAGGATACTAGAAAGAAGATTCCAACATAAGGAGGGTAACTACACCCCCCAAAACACAAGAAATTAATTATCTCACTGCAAGGCCAAAAGAAAAGAATCATTCATACACACATAACACCCCCAACAACTAAATAACAGGAACTAACAATCATTAATCATTAATATCTCTCCAACACCACTGAACTCAATTCACCAATAAAAGGACACAGGCCAACAGACTGTTTATGTAAACAGGATCCATTATTCTGTTGCATATAAGAAATATACTTCAGGGTTGGGGGGTAATGGGGGGACCCTCACAGAGGAGAAGGGAAGGGGGAGGGACTCTGTGAGGGAGGAGTCTTGAAGGGAAGTAGCATTTGGGATGTAAATAAATAAATTAGCTAATTAAAAACTAAGAAAAGGAAAGAAAGATAAAGTGGGAGTGAGCTGACACACACCCGTTTCAGACCTGGTGAGTTTTTTCTTTCGGCTCCCCCAGGTGCTTTTCATGAATGCCTACATAATCTGGAAACATCTGGCTGTAAAAAGCAGCTGTCCTGTCTGCTACAAACAATGTGAAATCTAGTAGATAGAGTTAAGGCTATCCATCAAACACAGAATTCTAACATCAGTAGAATTTTTGAAAAAGCAGCTGTCCTGTCTGCTACAATGTGAAAGCTAGTAGACAGAGAGTTAAGGCTATCCATCAAACACAGAATTCTAACATCAGTAGAATTTTTGGACTGTGTTTTGGAGGGGGTGGGGCTGGTATCTGGGAATTATCATTGAAAATGCTAAAAAAAAAATTTGGATTTTTTTTCTGGTGAACCAATCAATTTTAAATTGTTATTATAAGATTTAAAATTTCATGTCTATTGGTTTTCAAAGTTTCTATTTACTCTTGAAATTTTACAATTTTTTCATTTATTGTAGTTTATTTAATACCAAAATGATTGAGACAAGTAATTAACATAAAAGCCGGTAATACATACTCCCCAGAGTGAACAAAAGTACTAAACATCAATTTTAATATGAGCAGCAAACAAAAATTTTCTTTTATGATATCATTAAGTCTAGCTACTGCCTTCATAACTGAAGATGTGTTATTTGCACTAGTATTCTCATTAATATTTTGGGCTAGTCTCATCACCATCCCCAGTTCCTTGTCTTTAATCCTGTATTTTATTTCATTATCTGTCACCTCAAATTAAGCACAAAAATTTTTAAATTTACTTTTTATGTGTTTATTATTATTATTATTATTATTATTATTATTATTTTATGTGTATAAAGAATTTGCATCCTCTCTCTCTCTTTCTCTCTTTCTCTCTGTCTCGTGTGTGTGTGTGTGTGTGTGTGTGTGTGTGTGTGTGTACCGCATGTGTACCTGATGCCCACATAGGTCAGAAGAAGGATTTGGTAGACCTGGAGTTATGAATGCCTGTGATATATTATGTGGGTGCTGAGAACTTAACCCTGGTGCTCTACAAGAATAACAAGTGCTTTTAACTGCTGAACCATTTCCCCTGCCCACCAAATATTATTTGAAATAGATTTAAATAAATTTAGACATATGAAACAAATATAATAAACAGCAAGAAGGAACCAAGGTGAGATCACAGTGAGAGGTACATGCATAAAACCCATTTTTCATAACCTTTGGCTTTCCATCTTGTTGGTTTGGTTCATCATGAAGCCTAGGCTGGGATAACACCTTGGCCAGGACTTTTTTAGATGTTCATATCTTTGGTCTTCTATTTAAAACTTAATCTCACTTCAGGACCCTTAAAGATAGACTTGGGGCTTATTTGAATCTCTTCACCTCTCTTCTCAATGTGGCCACATTGACTAAATCTTCCTTTACTATATTCCTCTAAATAAATAAACAAAACAAACAAACATACAAATAAATGTATATGTTCTCCAACTCTAAGTTACCTGTTTCATTGACAATTATTTACTATTTGAGTTTATATAGATCAAAATGACAATATTAATTTAAGAAGAGAAAAGAGAAAAGAGAGGGGGAGGGAGGAAAGAAGGAAGGAAGAGGGAGAGGGAGGCGGAGAGAGGAGGGAGATGGAGGGGAAGAGAAAGGGTGAGGGAGAAGGAAAGGGAGGGGGATGGGGAGTGAGAAGGGGAAAGGGAGACAGAGAGAGAGAGAGAAGAGTGCCTATGGAATTACTCAGCATTTGTCTCAATTTTCAACTTAAAATTGAGAAAAAAGACATGGTGTGCAGGTCTTAGTTCGGCAGTAGCATTGACAAGTTTCCCCAGAATGATAACTGGGATGGAATGCGCAGGTCAGTTCTGAGAGCAGTAGTAGAGTCTGAGCCAAACTGCTTGTCTAGAAAACGTTGGGGGGCCTTGGCTCCCTAAGACATCTGCTGTTCCTTCCTCTGTGGCACATTCAGGGACATTTTCATGAAGCAAAAGCTTCACTCAGCCAACACACTCTATAATATGCAATGAATCAAGACAGACAAAGAACAAATGACATTCTAGTGGAAAGAACACAGATTTATGCTAGTGCCAAGGGCATGTTGGTTACAAATGTAATGCACAGCATGCTGCCTTAGCAATGGAAGTGTCACGCTCTTTCATCAATTCAAATTAGTGTCAGAGTCATGTACCCAGTGTCTCTAAAGTTCTGACCAGTAAGGCAAATAAAGAAAGAGCATAGACAGAGACCGCATCTCTGACAGCAATAACAATTAACAAGGCCAGCACACAGTGGTTTTGGTTATGATCTGTAGGGTTCCCATTTATTATGTAACCCAAAGGGATCAATAAACATTTTATAGGGAGCTTTAGATGCTGGGATTTTTAAAATGTCTAAAGTCCTCCACTATCTCAGCCAGGAGTCAGTAAAAGAAGCACTCAAACATGGGGTGCAGGGGGAGCAACATAGTATCTTACGTAACTGCAGACAAGCTTCTGCTGGGTGGTGGTGGTGATGGCTCTATGAAACAGTTGCCAAGTTTAGAACAACAAGTGATGGTGAAGAAGGACAGATGTATCTGAGTCAAGAACACTACAGCACAAATGTGCTTCAGCAAGACACAGTCTACAGACACAGGACTGTGATGCCAGGCAGTGTATTGAATATGTGAGTTAGGATATGTTGGATTGGGGATGAAATCAGGTATACTTTGGGAATGATCTCGCCAAAAGACTTAATTTTGATTCTGCAAACATTAGGGATCTACTGATTTGTTGTGCTCTGAGGGGGAAGTGCCTCCTTCTGGGCTTCTCCGGGAACAGGTTCCTAGGAGGAGATCTAATTGCAGAATGGCCTTCTCTAATGCACTTCCTCTACTTGTGCTTTCCAAATGGAGCATGTTTCTGAACCTCAGTTTATATCTGTAAAGCAGGGGCCTGCATGCATCGATGTAAGGTTTAAACTAGCTCCTACATATAAATACTTGCAAGTAATTACTAAATGCTAGACAGTTTTCCAGTTATGATTGTTGTCATTCTCATTAGTAGTCACTGCCTTAACTATGGGACAAGTCTTTTCCCAAGGACAGTTTGGCATTGACTTTCTATTGGGTCTTGTGTGATTATGGCACTTCATATGGATAGCATGCAGCCAAAAAGCCCAAGAACTCTACTTAGGTACTCCTGTAGGCCAGATGTAGTTAGTAGATTCTCCTTCTTCAGAGAGCTCTGGGGGAAGTAATACCAGTAGAGTATAGGATAGAAGCCCATCTATATAAGCACAAGCACAATCTGAGGCTAAGCACACTCAGTCCTAGTTCTCTGCTTCTAGTATTATTAGGGGAGCCAAAGTAGGAGGACAGTGTTCTGGCAAATACTGAGATCTTGCCACTTGTGTTAGAATGGCAGTTATAACCAGTCCTTAGTGAATAATGCAGACAAGAGTCAGGAGATCACAGTACTTCCTGAGACATCCATTCTCCCCAAAGAGAGGAGGTGAAGCAAAGTACCACACAGAGCACCTGGTGCTAAGTGAGCCTTGGGTAAGGGGAGCTATTGTATTACTCTTAACAATTGCTTACAACAATGGTAATGATGCTGCTGCAACTGTCATGAGATGCTCATCCAGGATGTCCTTGGAGAAGTGTTGTTTCCTCCCCTGGGCAGCTTAATTGCCCTCCACCTAGCAGCTGTGGATACTGCGCTTCCATCCCTTGCTGCTGTGGCTTATTTGCTTGTACTCAAGGGCACACAATGAGTTCCTCTGGGTAAGTATTACTGCTTTCATCTTTATGAGTCATTCGGAGCACAGGAGATGGTCCCTAGTACAGTAATACAATTTGCAAAACTACAATTGCTTTAAATGTTTGTATAGGGCCACAAGAGAATCTAACATTCTAGTGTTAGAATCTCCACTTAGAACCTTTCAAAGTTGTTGAGGACTTTTCCATTTTTTATAAAGTTTACTTATTCTTGATGATAGTATATATAAAATATTACTTCTTAGATCTCAGTTTCTGAAAACCTTCAGACCCATGACTAACTTTCTTTACTTTGGCAAATTACCAACTCTATTGCCAACAAGTACTTTCTCTGAATATATGCTTGCAAAGGGCTCAATATCAAATTCATTGTTTGTGGACACACAGCTGTTGTACCTCAGACTATCCTGCTGTCCCTGAAGGAGTTGGTATAATGGAATTATTAAAAAGTGCAGTGCAATATTTAAATCCCAAATTTATAATACGCTTAAAATGCACTTAGGCACCACACTAAGCATTAAAAAATTTTTTTTCTCATTTAATCCTTACAACAACCTTCTGGAAAGGTATTGTTATAAGTTACACATGTTGAGTAAGAGATTTGATCTCTGAGTTATTCAACTCCCGGAAGGTAAATAGCTTGTCATAGACTACCTAGCAATTATAGATTAGAGCTCATATTTGAATGGGAGCTACACACTAAGTTTATTTACTCCACTGTTTCCAAAACTTGCCAAGTCACCAAGATACTTATGATATTTATTACATCTATAGTTGAAGGCCCTAACTTATAGAATACTGGAAGCATTGGTCAGTGTCAATATAACAAAGTCCTATGAATATGCTAATCATTTCCTCCCATAGTCTTCAGGAAATCTTGTGACAAGACACATGGGGGAAAGAAACTCTGGTCTACTTTTAGGGCCATCCTGTTATACACCCCATCCTGGGCTCATTAGAAGAAATTTGATGAGCAGTAGAATGATTTATATGAATGTTTCAGACACTGTAGAAAGAATATCGATAGATCAGGTTGCTGAAGGCTTGGGCAGAAATGCCCTTCAGGAGTTGGTTTATGAGGAACTAGGAATGATGGGTGGCACCCTCTGAGCCAAGCCTCTTCCTATCACTTTCAGCAGTTGTTACCAGGCATATCCTATGGCTACAATTGCCCTCTTGGTCCTTGGGCGATCCTAATCCCATGGTGTAAGCTTGAATTTCTTTCCTTTTGTGGCTCATTAAATTAATTGAATTCCCACTCATAGTTTCTCTGAATTAAATTGCATTATCTTGTCCATACTCATTATGATTGTTGACAGCTGTGAAGAGGCCATGTAATGTGAATAAAAGTCTCTGAGCCCATAATGAGGATGGCTCCCATCTCTCCACGAAGGGACATGTCTCTTCTGTACTTGAACAGTAAATCACAGGACCCATCACATGAGACAGCAAGTTAAACAGAACAAAGAGGCAGGCCTGAAGGACTATTGTAATGGCAAGAAGGTTTTCATACCAGAAAATCTGCTAGAGAGCCAGATACTATGAAAGGCAATTGGAAGGAAAGCAAAAGTAGTGAAAAGAAGCATATGTTTGCAAACATCTGCAGCAGTTGCTTTGTATCCTGTGAATAGCTTGGCCAGCAGGTATTCAGAATCTAGACCTTCATTCTCCCAGGATTTATCTCTGGCACAGAGGGACTAATGGAGATGGTTCCTGTTTAAATTCAAGCTCTACATATCCCCTTTTCTGTCTTCAGTGCTCTGCTTGGGGAATTTACAAATATCCTTCCAATACTTCTGCATGAACAGAGGACATCTGCTTGCAATTAAAGACAGATCCTGGAATTGATCTTTCAATTACAGTCTGTTGCATTATAAGGTATAGTGAGTGAGTTTTGGAAAAACACATTAGTGGTGGTTTTTAATTTTATTTTATTAGTTTCAGCAAGGAGAAGAAGAGGAACTGCCTTGCAATCTGAAAAATTGCAAGGAGACTTTGCAGAAGGAAGCTGTGGGCCAGTTGAGACCAGCATTCATTTTCCTTGGGAAAAGTCCCTTTTCAATTGCCTTTGCTTTCCCTTCCCATGGCTAAGGAGAGCAGGGAAACATCCTACCCAGCTGTCTCACCTCCAGAGCTGCTTTTCATTATGAAGAACAGCAGGTGTGTCAACCCCAGGCCACAAGCAACAAGTAATGGGGTAAGCCCTACAACAACAGGAGCCCAGATAAATCACAGTGAAGATGAAAGCAAGGAGCAGGAATCACAAATCGCACTGGGTCAAGATTAACCTGTGGAAAGGCAGCCAGTGAAATATGACAAAGATCAGAAAAACAAACCAAAAGTTACAGAGTTAGACTGAAGTCTGCAGAGGGCAGAAGCATCTCTCCTTTTTAATGTTGTTTGAGATACTTTTAATATATATTAACCCGTTCATTGAAAACAGCAGAGAGAGGTTGATCTTAGATTAAGCTCAAACCTCAAATAGTGACTCTGTGTCACTATGTGTGTTCCGTGACTTCATGTCCTTAACTTGAAGTCACCCAGAGTGACACAGGCAAATCAGAAATGGATGCATCTTAGGGTTCACTTCTGTTGAACGCTGTGAAAATTTCCATCTGCTTTTCAATATCTCTTTGAATATCGTCTCTTCATCTTAGAAGAGAACTTTTTTATTTGTTTCAGTTGAAATATAATCTCCTCATTCTTTGCCTTTCTGCAACACTTGAAAAAAAAAATCTGGTCTGTGGTGTTTGCTATTTTTTATATCTTAGTTAGCAGACTTGTCCAATTTAAAAGAAAAAAACACTCACAGATTGAAGGTAATAATCGTATATTGCCCTCATCCCCATTCCTCTTTCACAGCACTTGTACAAGTCCTTAAATAGTGTGAATACATAGCTACAACTTTATTGAGTGACTCAGTTCCGGACAAGCTGCGAGACATCATGACGTTGTTCAGATCTCGAATTTACCATCTATCTTGTGGTCTCTGAAGTCTCAACAGGCACAAAAGTTTACATATAGTTTATCATTAGATCTGGTAACAAGTTTGAGCCATGAATAGTCAAATCTGGGGCAACATCAGCGTCAGTGTATTTGAACTAGCTCTCATGATAATTTACCCTGTGTTAATATCCCAGGTTTTAGTGAAAACAGGAAATAGGGAAGCTAGATAGCTTTACTCCTGTCTTGTTTTTGTTGGCAATGGATGTATGTCCCAGGGAACAATGGTCTTAAAACAATGAGGTGCTGGAGTCTTGTTTGTTTGCAGTGACAAATACTCGCGTCCTGGTAAATGACTGACAAATTAGTGGATCTTCTTGTTCATAGCCAGTGACAGGGAGAAACATGGCATGACAAAGATGTCTTCAGAAAGAATATATTATGCAGAGGTTTTAAGGTGTGTCTTTCCCCAGTCTGGGCACAGTCATCTTTCATAAACAGGTTGGTCTGGGTTGCTGTCACTCTGCCCCTGGTTCCTAGGCTTTTCTTGTCAACTTCTACCAAGAAGTTCTTCAACAAATTCCTAATCTCTTGGGAAGTAGATATTTCTGAACTAGATAAAGTGCTTTTGAGTTAGAATTGCTGTGTGGGAGCACAGTGCGTGTCGGGGGACCTGCCCCCAGATGCTGGGGACACTGTGGTAGAGAAGACCAGATGTTACTCAGGTGCCTTGGATCTATGCACTGGCATGTGTGCTGGGGAAGGTAAAGGAGAGAGGCAAACATGTATGCAATATAATTCCAGGTCAGAGTTCAGAATAGTAACACATAACCCCCCCCCCCCCCAGACTGTAGTCTGGTAATGGGCCACATATATTTGTGAAACAACACTCTAGGCTGAAGAAAACATGCACAGGTACTAAAATAGATTTGGGGAGTAGCAGAGGGTTGTGTGGTGGGAGCAGAGCGGGTGAGGCAATACTTGGGGTTGCAGAGATGCCAGATGACATGTCTTCTTGTAGCCAGAAGACCCTTTTGGATAGTTTGCTCCATCAGAGTCCATGAAATGTACCCCAATGAGATGGAGCACAGACAGCCCTCCACTGTGGTGTGGCCGTCCCACTTTAGTCCTTTCCAGCAGCAGTTGTGAAATGGGAGCTGCTGTGATTGAGTCTTGAGGTCATATGGTTTATGGCTTTAATTAAGCTGAGAGAGCACTTTGTTTGGGATATAGACACAGACCACTGGAACAGGTTTGTTCAATATATATTTACTAAATACCCATTAGGCACAAAGGGAGTGAGTAGGTTAACGCTGATCCCAAGATGCACTTATCCTTGTTTCTCTAGAAGTATCCTGAGACCCAGACCAAGGAATTTAGTTGGCCATGAAGCATAAGGCTGGTTTCAGGTCTTTGCCCACTTTTTATTATTCTTGCTTTTGCTAGAATAGGAAGATCAGAGATAATCCTCGTTTACAGAGGGAAGTTAATAATAGAGAAAACAAAATTAAAATCTGGGC
This sequence comes from Mus musculus, assembly GCF_000001635.26. Lineage (NCBI taxonomy): Eukaryota > Metazoa > Chordata > Mammalia > Rodentia > Muridae > Mus > Mus musculus. The sequence continues at coordinate 3,402,040 of NC_000081.6, forward strand.
TCCTAGTGATTCTCATGACCTTGAACGAGCGAGCGCTATTAGGACCCATGCCACTCGTGTCACAGTCTGAATAGTGTGCTGGCTTGTGTCTTGCATTGCTTTCTCTGCGTTTGCTTATATTCTTACTCCTCTAAATTTTATTTCAGCCCATTGAAAGAACTATGTTTTACCCAACTGCACACAGTAGGCCTTCAATCCACACTTATAACACAATGACTATCTGACTTTTTGTTCTAACATCCTCTTTTAAAATTAATATGTGTCTGATACTGTCTGCTTACTATTACCTGTAAAGGAAGCATCTTAGTGGAAAAGCATGCATATATTTTAATATTTTGTTGTGTTTTATGAGTATGGGTGTTTTGCCTGCATGTCTGTCTTGACTGCATGAATGTTTGTGCCTCATGTGTATGTCTGGTGCCTGAGGTGGCCAGAAGAGGGGTTTGGATTCCCAAGGATTGGAAATATAGATGCTTGCAAGCATCCATGTGCATGCTGGGACTTGGGTCCTCTAGAGGGGAGTAGCCTGTGCCCTGACCCTTCTCTCCAGCCCTTTGAGTATTTCCAAGATGCACCACATTTGTAGCACAATGAAAGAAAGTTTCAGTAAAGCTTCTCTCAAATGTTTAGAACTTTTTATATTCATTTTCTAAATTGTAACTTTGTGGAAAATGTTGAAAATCTACTTTATGGCTAACATGGAAGTGACATCCATATGATTTCATGATAGGAAACAGAAATTTGGCCTGAAATGACTGGTAGGTGATGCCGCGGTTCACTGTGCTCCTGGGGAGTATGCCTGGCTCTCTCTCTCTCTCTCTCTCTCTCAACATTGTTTTTTCCCTTTTGTACCTTCTGGTATCCTTCATGGTATTGTGCCTTAAACACAAATCTAGCTTTATATTAACAGTTAAAATTAAAAATAGTCAGCCAGAGTACTATTATTCAAATGTGAAATTATACTGAGCCCAAGACTTTGTTTTTTATAATGCCATTTTCCTACCAGAAGGAAACTATTAAATAGAAAAGTAGTTATATGCTTTTGCAAAGGGTTAAAATGTAGAACAGGAGTTTTGTTTTCCTTGCTTGAGTTACATTTAATTTGTTGATGATATGATATGAACAAAATAAAAAGTCTTATTGATAATCCATAGGTGGCGGCCTCTCCAGCCACTGTGCCTTGCACAGTGTTTCTTTGTGTCAGCCCAAAGGGGCACCCTGCCCATGGGCTTTTGGCAGGACGAGGACACTGTATAGCTTTAAATTTTCCCAGATCAAATATGGGAAAAGAAGCAGCTAGCCAAGCTCAGAACAGAGTTTCCATTGTACGGAGGCCAGAAGGTGAAGGAGGATGTGTAGGGTGAGGGGGACTCTAAGGAACTTATTCCCTGCTGGACTTTCTGGTGGATGCAAGTCTAAAAGGCACAAAAGGCACCTCTGGTTAGAGGGGGTAAAGGAAGACCTAGGGTCTCTATAATTTAAATTTAGAATCTGCAGTAAATCATATATATCTCCATCTCTATCTCCATCTCCACCTCTATCTCTCTGTATATTTCAGCTAATATAATTGTAGAGCCATCAAAATAATATGTACTAACATTCAAACTCCAACTGTGCCATATTTCGTCCTTACTTTCCCTAACTTCCAATCGCTTATTCAACAATGAATTATGTCAGTTCAGCCTAACACATTCTCCTGTCTCCATCCAGCACTAAGTTGTAGCCCAGACTCCCAGCTTCTCCTGCCTGAAGTATCATGAAGTTTCTATTATCCCGAAAACCTAAATTGGAATATCTGAATGGCCTAATGTCCTTATAAGAAAGTGAACACACAGGCAAAAGATCTGTAGAAGCCAGAACACCTGGAACACCAACATGATTTTAAACAAAAATCATACATGGTATATTGTTTCTGTTTTTAAAGAACAGCATGTCTGGAATCTCAAATCTCACTTGGTAAGTATACAATATTTCTGGCTTGTTAAGAGTTTCACTTATAGTAACTGCTACTCTTCGATTTTAAAGTTCTTATCTGAATGGCTGCTTCTACGTCCTAGTTTTTTCTTTGCTTCTGACTACAGTTCATTTATGTTCCTGAACGTTCTTGTCTTTGAAATAGGCTCTTGCTCTTAGTACTTGAAATAGCACTAAGGGTACTAGACACTTTGCTTAGCTCTCACAACTTTCAACTTGCTGGCTTTCCTTCTATCCCCCTCTACCACTGCTCTTTTTGGTCTCCCTAACTGGACCACACCCCTTGATTTTTGATTTTTGTTTGTTTGTTTGTTTGTTTTTTATTTTACCTTGTCTCTTAAGTATCAACCTGCCATGGAACTCTTCTCTCTGCTGCTTCAGTTATCATTTTTTCCCTGAAAACTAACTCACCTATATATTGGTGGTACCAAATGTATGTTTATGTTTAGTTCAAATATCTCCATTAAACCTTAGACTCTGTTCAGTCTCTCCAGTTTTTTCATGTGATCTCCAATTGTTGTTTCTATTCTAACAAAACTGAGGGTCTGGCAGAACCTGTTCCTTCTCAGGACTGCATTATCTCTGTATAGTCTTTCATCATCCACCTGGCACCTGAGCCAAAACTCTGTGTCATCTTTTGCTCATCACTTTCTGTAAGTGTAGACATGTCATTTACTCCAGCAACGAGGAATGCCACTTCTATTTCAACAGGTTTACTTCTCTGAACATCCTGTGTGTCCAGATCCTGCAGCCTCGACTTTCAAGAAGTTCCCTGTTTCTCGCACATGCATTTTTCTCCACTAAACTAATCACTTAAAAATTAAAACTAGTTTAAAGTATAAACAAGATAATGATACTTCATTGTCTAGAATTATCCACTCACCTCTTATGCACTCAGAAAGCTCAAACCCCTCCCGTGGCCACAGAGTTATACTTTATCCAGCCTGCCTTTCCTCCTTCCTCATCCTCCTTTTAAATAAAGTCACTTTAGTTCAGTTAATTCACAAATAAAAATATAACATAGCGAGTTTAATGAAGCTACTCAAATACATGCCCAGTCCCAAACTCTATACATCCTAGCGAACTTCTCTGTAGTTAAAATGGCCACTCTGAAGCAATGTAGATTCACTTTGGGTTGTTTCTTATCAATTGCATTTTAATTCACTTATCAACAAAAAAGTGATGCCATTAAGACTAGAAAAAATAACTTTTTAAAAGATAGCATGTATCCCCTGTCATGATTTATGTGTCCCTTTGCCTACATCCCATCATTCTGCATCATCTAATTTGATCCCCTTTCCTTTTTGTTAATAGAAACCTAACTTTGTCCAGCCATCTACCCCCCTCCTAAGCTGTTCATTTCTCAAAGGAGCTGAGTCAACTCTCTACTCTAGTACATATGGTTGGATTCAGGATGCCTCCATCCTCTTCTGCCATGACTAGTTCTAGAAGAGGGAAGCACCGTGGGAATGTTGCTTCTAGAAAGTTTAAGAAAAAAAAAACCTATACAGGATAGTGTACTCTCTTTGCTTTCTATATTTCATTCCAGCCCCAAAGATGAAGCTGATATACTCAAGAGGCTACAGGTAAATCAGCTTTTGGGACATGAATTTGGAGTACCTGGACTTAGTTAATCCTATATACCGTCCCTCTTCTGGTTTTCCAGTTACTTGAATGAGTTGGTTTACTTGCTACTTAAGTCAGCTTAAATTATGGTTCTGTCATTTGCCCTGTTCTTGACGGATGTGTTCCTAAATGGGCCTCAGTCTACTGCTCTAACTTCTGCCAATGTCTTCTTGGTGTTAGACCCAACCTTTAAATGTGCCAAGTTTAAACCAGCTTCAGTTCTTCTATTTCCAGCTCATGAGTGGTCTCTGTGTTACTGGCTCAGGTTTGGGCTCAGCACCTTCCCAGGAATACTTGCTCCTTCTAAACAATCTGAGAGACTTCACTTCTAGTGTAGCATTATGTTTGTATTTTTCACAGCTCTAATTTATCTTTGTGTTAAGGTGTTTAACCTCCCCCTGGCCCCCCTTTTTTACATGTATGTTCCTATCTTCTCCTTATCAGAATATAAGATCTGAAAACCAAATTATTCATCTTTTGTTATAGTACAGACATTCATAAACATTTATTAGGTGGACACAGGCATGGATGTAACCCTGGAGCTTATAGAAATGGTCCTTATCTATTTTCTCCATATTATCTGTAACACCTTTAAGGGCCAAAGGTTTTGTGTTCTAATGATACAACTCCAAATACTTTTCTAGATAAAGCTGTGATAATTTCTTTAAGTTAGAATTAGAGAAATGCTTGCTAATTTGTTTGGTTGGATGTAAAGGCAGACTCTTTGAGAACAAAGAACTGTGAATTTAGAAGGGAGCAGGAGGGAAAGGAAGGGAAGAAAGAAATAACATCTGCAACCCTGTAGGTGCAACATTATGAACTAACCAGTACCCCGGAGCTCTTGACTCTAGCTGCATATGTATCAAAAGATGGCCTAATCGGCCATCATTGGAAAGAGAGGCCCATTGGACACACAAACTTTATATGCCCCAGTACAGGGGAATGCCAGGGCCAAAATATGGGAATGGGTGGGTAGGGAAGTGGGGGGGAGGGTATGGGGGACTTTTGGGATAGCATTCTAAATGTAATTGAGGAAAATACATAATAATAAAATATTTTTAAAAATAAAATAAAAATGGTAATAATTGTAAGGAAATCCCCCACTGAAGCCATTAGTATATATAATGTGGATTTATTAATAAACTCTGTATTAAGCAGAAGAAGGTAGTGTCTTTTATCTATTGCCTAGCGATGGTGAATCATTCTTATTTCCTGACTCTTTGACTTAAAACCTGGGGCTTGCTTATTTCTCTTTTTCTTCTTAGCTGTTAGCACAGGTATTTGGACCATTCTTTTAAGTGTTTTTAGACCCATTCCTTGTCTATTTCACTATGAACAATTCTCTAATGGGACCCCATTTCCTCTCCTGTTCCTTACTTTCAAGCCTTCTGTTATTTATGTTCTGTGGAGGGATATGGCCCCTAGCCCTTCTAAAGTAGCATTTTTATCCTTCTATGCCTCTGCTATGGACTCAAGCAATACCACTGCACTAGTCTCATATCATTATTCAATGTTTCTTTAGTGCTTTGGCATCCTTTCCTTCTTTTGTCTGTGTCCTATTTTCTCTCCCTGTAAGCTTTTGCTTTTTATTCTTTCTTTTATGCTGAAAAATTTCATTGCCCCTTTCTGATGGTTACTATGGATGTGTGAAACACCATGATCTAAGCAACTTGGAGCACAAAGGGGATTATTCGTCTTATGCTCCTCAGTTCATCATCAAAGAAAGTCAGGGCAGCAACTCAAGCAGGGCAGGGACCTGGAGGCAGGAGCTGATGCGGAGTCCATGGAGGAGCACAGCTTGCTGGATTGCTTCTCATGGCTTGCTCAGCCTGCTTATACAACTCAGGCCCAACATCCCAGGGATGGCACCATCCACAATGGGATGGGACCTTTCCCATCAATCAATAATTAAGAAAATACACGACAGGCTTGCCTACAACCTCATCTTAAGGAGGCAGTTTTTTATTTGAAGCTTTCTCATCTATGATACTCTAGCTTTTGTCAAGTTGACATGAAAACAGACAGTAGACCCCCCCTTTCCAAAGAATTCTCTCTAATTCTTTCCAGAATGCCTGTCTTAATCAGGGCTCCGTTTTTTGATTGTTTATCAGATTTTATACTCCTTGAATTGAGTACAGAAGCTTTCTTTCTGTGATTTTTTTTTCTTTTCTGAAAAACACTGGTGAGAAGAACAGGGAGTAAAAAAAAATCTTTGTATATAGTTTACCATTAAGATGACTTTACAAACAGAAATGTGTGATGCAAGTGTGTATTGTAAACAAGTAGCACAACCGTGTTGGAAGATACAAGGGATTCCAAAATGTTATAGAAGTCAAGTTAAAATGTAGGCTATTTATAGTACTGTCTTCAAAAGAAAAAAAATCTAGCTAGAGCTTCTAGGATAGTAGTTTACATCATTTTCCTCTGTGGACACTTTACAATAGACATATTACAATTTACAGTAACAAATTTCTTTAACGAAAACCCCATTTTTCCAAATTTTCACTAGTGCATGCAGACTTTAAAGGTAGCCTCCTGCTTCTTGATCCTGACTTTACTCTTATTTATTATTATTATTATTATCATTTTATGTAAGTACACTGTAGCTGTCTTCAGATATCCCAGAAGAGGGCATCAGATCTCGGATGGTGGTGAGCCACCATGTGGTTGCTGGGATTAGAACTCAGGACCTTTGGAAGATCAGTCAGTGCTCTTAACTGCTGAGCCATCTCTCCAACCCCCCTAATTACTCTTATTTATAATTGGAAGAATGCAACTCGAAGTAAGGAGATGATATATGTATAGTACTTGAAGAGATTTTCCTTAAGCCCATTTCATAACAGAAGGCAGTTTTATTCATTCCACTAAAACATTTATAGTGACCGTTCTGTTTTCTAAATATGTAGTGTTTTGCAAGGTTAGGGCTAAAGAAAGAAGTGCTGACATGATTGCCAAGCTCAGTGGTTGCAGTGTAGTCAAGGAAGAAAACTCTTGGAGGAGAGGCCCCAAGACGCTCTTGAGTTTAGTGCTTGTTGATTCATAAGATGTTTAGGAAGTGGGAGAGGAATGCTTGTTCTGAACGCTTCTACAGTTAGTGACGTGAAAGCAAAGTTGCTGTAATTTATAACAAAAACACAAGCTTGTAAAGCTCACTGATAGTGCTGGGGGGTAGCTATATATTCTCTTTAGATTTTGATGCTGTGGACTTTAAATCTTCTAAGGGCATTTAAAAACTGTCCATATTTAAAGTTCCCAGGAAGGAGCTAGGAAGTGTCTGCATGTTTTCAGGACACAGAGAATGCCATATGATTGAAATTCCCAGAAGCTGACTCAGGTGCAACTTGGAACCTTCTCAAGTCTCACCACGTTGGTGAAATATTGGACTCTAGTTGTCAAGACATCCCCATTTCTGCTCTTCCATCAAGACAAGGTCTTTGGAGAGCTTACTATCTTAACTGTTTTTTTTTTCTTTCTCTTTCATCTAGGGTCCTCACTCTCCTTAACCCCAAAGATGAAGGACTCCCTCCTACTATTTGTAAAACCCAGGGATGAAAAATTCTGTTCTAGATGTACATAGTATCTGGAACCAAAAGGAAAATAAAAACTCGCAGGAACAAAGCACAAATTAATATATCAAGCAACTCTCCTGCCTCACATTAAGTGGTCAGTTTACACCTTTCACTCATACTAAGTGACTGAAAAGTATTGAAAGGCAGCACTTTTAGTCACTGTTTCCTTGGAAACATAATGAGGACTAGAATAGTAATGTTACACAGACACATAAACAGATACACATACAGACACAGAAAACAGACACACATATACAGATAGACACACACATGCACAGAGACACAGACACATATACACACAGACACATACACACACACATGCATGAACACACACAGACACAAAAACACACATACATACACGCACAAATACAGACACAGACATACTACATACACAAACATATGTACACACACACACATACACACTCTTCATGTCTTGTGAAAGGGTTGTGGGATGGTGTGATGTAGGGCTTGCAGCTGCAGACATTTGCTAGCAATGGAGAATCTCAGGCAGCACTCAAACTCCCGGAATCAGAACCTGCATTTCATGAAGCTCCCCAGTTAGTTCGTATGTACCGCAAAGCAAGAGAAGCAACATCCTAGATGTCTTTTCTAGTCCTGTCCTTTCCCATTCTTGAAACAAGCTCCATCCTTGGATTTCTTATAGATAGACCTTCTATCTTAGAAATAAAACAAAACAAACCAAAACCAAACCAACCAAACAAAACCCCCTAATCAATAATAGAAGGAGTCTTACTTTTAGGATTCATGAGCATCCTGCCCACCACAGACTTGAAATAGGAAAAACATTCACTGTTTACTTCTGTTGGGAACAAAGCATAGTTGCATTCTGCTTCTAAATTTATGCTGTTGATTTTACCAGCCCGTGTGTGGAGGGACTTTCTGAGCTGGGATCACTAAGCTGTAATTTGAGGAATACGAGGCCAGCCTTTGGTCCAGATTCCAAATGTGATTATGACCTGTTTACTCCAGATAGCGAGACATCCTCTGAGCCTGGTCACAAGTAGCTTTTAAAAGTTAATAGATTCAATTTGGCTAATAGAATTTGCACTTAGGTTAGCAATTCATTCCTTATAATGTCAATTTATCTTCCACCCAGAATCCTCTCTATTATAATGCCTCTAAGGATTGGGAATATTTGTTATTTACGAATATTTGTTAATAACAAATATTCCAGTTCTTCCTCAGCCCCTGGTCCCAACCCTGTGGGATTAATCAGAGAAGAAAAACATATTGTCAGTTTAGTTCCATGTTTTGTCTACTTTTAAAAATCAAACTTTAAGGCTCATTCATGTCTCCAAGATAATGTTAGCCAAATTCCTCCAATAGCTCCCAAGTGTTTCCTTTTCCTGCTTCTGAAAAAAGTGTGCTCCAAATGATGTGGCTTTTCATCATGGTGCCTGGTATTATTGTGTTCTCCCAAGAAAATACTTGGTGTGCTCATTTTCTTTTCTGTGTAAAGCACTTTATTACCATAATATGCTGGCAACACTAGAATAAATTTAGCAAGCGTCACCAAAGGAAACTGACCTCAGTTGCCTCAAAAACAGAATTCACAGATGGACATGGTCTTGAGAAAAAGGTTTTTTTTTTTTTTTTGAGATTTTAATATAAGTTCATCATTTCTAGTCTCCCCAAGCCCTCCCATGTAAACCTCTAGCTCTCATTAAAATCCATGGCTTTTCCTTTAATTATTGTTAGATATAACACATATGCATATGTGTTAGTGATATATATGTATATATATATTCCTACATATATATATATATATATATATATATATTCCTACACACATATATATGTATATATATATATGTATACATACATACATACATACATACATACATACATACACACAGACATATAGGAATATATTCCTACAAATATAAACACAACATGATTAATATATATATATATACATATACATATACACATACATATAAATGTAATTTTTTTTCAGGGATGAGAACACTAGACAGTTCCCAATACTAAATGGTATGCCCATTTTAAAAATAGATGTTTATCACATTACTCATATATAATCAATCATCAAGCATAGATTGAGAATGTAAGATGAGATCTTACATTTAAGAACTAAAAATACAAAGGAAGTCTTCATTCTTGAGTAGAGTGCAGCTCAATGAAGACATATAAGAATACATATGGTGGCACACTGTGGCACGACGACCAGGATGAGTCAGAATGAACAAAGTCCACTACAACATCTTCCCAGATAGGTCAAGGATGGGATGGATGAGTGCTGGAGCAACCTGGGAAACCTATACATGCAGTGTCTCTGGAGGATGAATGGGTACATGTTAGAGAAGAGAAATGACAATGAGGCACAGTAATAGACAATATCATGCATTCATTTAGACACTGAAATAGTACTATCTGAAATAACTGCAAAAGAATGTAATTTCACCACAGGAAGAATAATTTGAGAATGATGTTAAGAGTAAATGAAACTTAGTTTACAGGTTTATATCTCAAGATTATACAGACAGAGGAGAAAGTTTGAGGGACTGAATTGCATGCTGGTTAGGTAGAGAGATTCTGAGCAAGGGCCATGACAGATAACACTGTGTGTAGGGCTAGGACCATGAGGTCAGATGTAAATCTCTCCTGAAATGTGAAATTATTATTCTACAAGCAATGACACTCTAAGTTAATCCAGGAAATACAAAGAGCTTCCTAGATGAGACGAAAGGATGGATCATCCAGAGACTACCCCACTCAGGGATCCATCCCATAGTCAACCACCAAACACAGACAATATGGCACATGCCAGCATGATTTTGCTGAAAAGACACTGATGTAGCTGTCTCTTGTGAGGCTAGGCCAGTGCCTGGCAAATACAGAACTGGATGCTCACAGTCATCTATTGAATGGAACACAGGGCCCCAAATGGAAGAGCTAGAGAAAGTACCCAAGGAGCTGAAAGGGTTTGCAATCCTATAGGTGGAACAACAATATGAACTAACCAGTACCCCCAGAGCCCGTGCCTCTAGCTGCATATGTAGCAGAAGATGGCCTGGTCAGCCATCATTGGGAAGAGAGGCCTCTTGGTCTTACAAACTTTATATGCCCCAGTACAGGGGAACACCAGGGCCAAGAAGTGGGAGTGGGTGGGTAGGGGAGCAGGGCGGGGGGAGAGTATATAGGGGACTTTTGGGATAGCATTTGAAATGTAATTGAAGACAATATCTAATAAAAAATTGAAAAAAACCAAAGGGCTTTCTGAATATTCATTCAATTGAACAGCAATTAGTTTGAATAGCCAACAGTCTTATAGTATTATTAAATATAAAGCAAGTAACAGGGAGCTTAGGAGATAGCTCAGCCAGTAAAGCATTGCTCTGAAAGCATTGGGGTCTGAGTCGACTCATAGTCCTTATGCAAAAGGCAGCCAAAGGTGTACACTCTTGAATTTTACTGATGGAGACGTAAAGGCACGAGGATTCCTGAGTCCCACCCTAGCCTACTCCATGAGTTTCGGAACAGTGACTCTCTCTCTCTCCTCTCTCTCTCTCTCCTCTCTCTCTCTCTCTCTCTCCTCTCTCCCTCTCCCTCTCCCTCTCCCTCTCCCTCTCCCTCTCCCTCTCCCTCTCCCTCTCTCTCTCCCTCTCTCTCTCTCTCTCTCTCTCTCTCTCTCTCACTCACTTACACACACACACACACACACACACACACACACACACACCCCAAACTGAAACATAAATCCCAGAAAATTCACACAAGAAAATACTTTAATACAAAACCACACATAAAACCACACATAACCACCATGCTTTGTGGTGCCTGCCTTTATTTCCAGCACCTGTGAGGCAGAGGTGAACAGCTCTCTGTGAGTTCAAGGCCACTGTATCTACATAGTAAGTTCCGGGCAATCAGAGTTATGTAGTGAGCTGCCATCTCAAAACCAAAACCAAAACCAAAACCAAAACCAAAACCAAAACCAAAACCAAAACCAAAACCAAAACCAAAACCAAAACCAAAACCAAACACAAACAAAAATCCCTAACCACAGGGCCACAAAGATCTCCTGGTCTAGAAATCAGAACTCAGTGGTTAGTCAAATACTTTTCTCAGTCTCATCCTCCTATCTGACTCATTCTTCCCCATCTCCAACTAAAATAGCAGTCACCATCCAATGCTGCGCCATGACATCAGTCATTGCACAGGCTTGGCTTCCATTCACGGATGCTTTAAAAACTTTTTTCTTTCTTTCTTTCTTCTTTTTTTTTTTTTTTTTTTTTTTTTTGGTAAAACAAAATACCAGAAAAGAGTTTGATTTCTAACTGTGTGGCTGGCTTTTATGCAGAAACCAAAGGAAAGTTTTAAAAAGTTTCCAATATTAATCCTCCACTTTTAAAATTTTACTTATTAAGTATTAAAAGTATTAAGTTATGAAAATGAGACAATTTCTGAGAATTATAATGGCTACAACTCTAGGTCAAGTCAACGTACAGCTCATCTTCCTAGACAGTTGAATTGATTAGCTTTTATCCTTTTATTTTTAATTTTTAATTTTCTGTAAACCATAACACTATGGAAAGGCCATGTTTGATGTCTTGGACCCAAAAATACTTTTGGAATAGGCCTAGGGTAGCTTTACTGTTTGTACAGAACATTGTTCCGTGTGTACCGTATTCCAGGTTCTCAGTAAGTTCAACATGCCATGAACATTTGATGACGTTCAGGAATCAGACAAGCTATAGTCTCTCTTTCATCCCAGAAATACTTATTTCAGTGTTGACTGACAAAGAATTTGTGAACTGTTGTTAGTACTGTGAACCTTTGCAGAGACCTTTGTGCTTTTACACTCCCATGGCCGTTATGTATCTCTCTGCCTTTACCTTCAGCTCATTTATTCTTTATCCTTGATTTGGGATAATAATTTACCATGACAGTTAAGTACATTTTCTTCTCCAACTAAATAACAAAATGACAAAAGAACTCTTTGATGTTCTTCTATGTATCATCTCCTTGTTTTAGAACTTTGGCGTTTTGGAAAAATTTACCTCACCAAAGGAAGAAATGAGTACCCTTGCAGCTTCATTCTGGATGTGTCTATAGCTTCAAAGATATTGCTGTGTAATAATAGTAGTATTTGGCATTTGATAAGGCTATTATTTCAGGGAGTGGTGCAAGAATAATGTGTTTAGTGCTTTACAAGAATGACCTCAATTAATGAATTAAGTCTATGATAAGAATTCTGTTTCTTTTCTTTCTGAACCACTAGTTTAACCACACAGACTGCTGACTGTGATTGGCATAAAATCCCACGCTGGGATCTACAGGTGGTTAATGATATAGTCAGTTTCTCAAGCCTGTTGGAGGCATTAATGTCCAGGCTTTGAGTAGGCATTTTTGGGGGTGTTTTTGTTTATGGATCATTTCGGTTGTTTCATTACTGGAATCTAGTGATAGGAAATGAAGCTGATAAAGAGAATATACTGAAAGCTAGTGTTAAGAGGACCTAGTTGCTAAATGAGCCACAACTTTATGGATGAAATAAGCATGTTCCCAAGAGGTAATGAACTAAATGATCAAAATCAAAGAACTACTTAGTAATGGTATTGAACTTATAACCTACATTCTTTTCAGATACATTTGTAAGGGCTCTTAAGTGTTCTTTCCCCAGTTTTCATTTCCTCCAAGGTTCTTTCTCTATTATTCACTAGTCACATAGTTTATCTATCCCAAAATAAAGCTTAAGGGAATGTAGAAGTTTGAAAGTATGCAGATAGAAGTATGATGTTAGTTTTTAAGTTAGAGTCTAGGAAACAGTAGTATATACTTCTATAAATGAAAATATTTAAATGAAATGAGAGACCATAGAAATACACACACATGTATGTATCTGCATGGAAAATAGAGTAATTAATTAGACAAAAAAAAGGAGTTTTCCTGTTCTGGAAGATGTAGCCATAGTCCCGGGAACTGTCTGTATGCCGGGGACAGGTAGTCTGGGGGGAATGGATGATAATGGGGAAATAGGATCAGTGAAGAATCTTAAATTTCTTCGAAAATCAGTGATGATTAGTATCTATTGGTCTGCAGGTGAACATAAATGTAAATTTGGTAGAAGTTAAATATTTAATGTAAAATTGAAATTTATAAATATTAGGTTACATTGTAAAAATGTGAAAAAAAATAACTAGAACATGTTCAGAAGGATTCTGAACTTGATGTTGGTTCCTTTCTGTCCCAAATTTATAATACAACTAACTACCTGTTTCTGAGAACTCATCATTAAAAACAGGTAGGGAAGTTGTGTGAGTAGTGGTCATTTTGTTTATTTATTTGTTTGTTTTATTGATATTTTCTTTATTTACATTTCAAATGTTATCCCCTTTCCTGGTTTCCCTTCTGGAAACCCCTATCCTATTCCCCCTCCCCACTCCTACGTGTCTGTGCACTCTCCAGTTAAGACTTAAGGTTATATTCTCTGTTGGAAGAATCAGAGACGGTGTTACTCAATTCACGTTAAAGAACATTCCCCAAGTAGCCTTAAGACATTACATGCTTAAAACTATTTAACTAGATTAAAACTATCAGTTAGATTCTACAAATGTTAACTACCTCCAAAGAGCTACTTCAGAGCACTAGTTGATCTATCATTGAGTGAAGCTTTCTTCCTGAACCTGATGTGTAATTATGGATTATCAAATAGACCATACACTTACAAAGTGCTACTTTGAAGGGATGAATCTAAAGCTAAGTTCAGCAACAGAAATGCCCTGTCCTGCTACAGATCTGCTGAAGGTTGCAATACAGAGCTCTGGCTTATGTGAAATAATATTTTTTTCAATTCTCACATGCAATCTCTTATTCTTTCTACAATTTCTGTCAAACATCATAAGTGCACAGAGTAGGGCAGTGGTTATTAAGTCAATGAGTGTTTGTTGGATGTTAGCAGATAATGTTATCCTAAGTCTTATGCAAGATTTAGAGGTGAATCATTCGTGTAGAGAACACTGCAATGTCTTGCAATATTATAGGCAAACATAAGAGCATTTTTATGTGATACACACACACACACACACACACACATATATATATATACATATATATATATATATATATATATATATACACACACACACATATGTGTATGTGTGTGTGTGTGTGTGTGTGTGTGTTCTACAAAATAAACATAGCAAAAGGCTAAAATGGTTGTGTCTAATGAAGAAAAGACAAGGCTGGAGACCATGGCGATATTGTTGAGATTCTGGGATTTGTATCAGAAGGGCTTCAACTCTTTACACAGTCATCCCTTCATTATCCATGTCCTTTTCTGATTACAAAAATTCCACCCAACCTTTCCAGTCTGTAAGGGACCCTCTCCTCTACTTTTCTGTGTGATTCCATACAACCTATCCCCTAAAAGTTGCTCCTTTAGTATATTCTAAACCACAAAAAGCCAAAGTGACATCTGTCTTCCTCTGGAGCGCACAACCAGTTCTAAGTACAGTGCTTGGCCCATGAGAAGGGTGCAAGATATTTATGCTGATTGATTAATTTTAGTCTGACAGAGCAGTATGGGCAAAAAGGACAGTATTGGAAACTTAAAAGCAGAGGATGGCAAAGTAATTGAAATTTAGGGCAAATGTAGTGATAATTAGAGTGGAAAGATGTGTAGATTATAGGTGCTTTGAACCCTAGGCTAGGTAAATGTGATTTGTTTTTTTTTTTAATTAAGACACAATATTTTTATCTTTAAAGTATAAGTTTAAAGTGGTTGTATTGTTCTTGGACCAAGGGAGCTGTTGTGTCAAACCTGAGGTGTGCCATATCTAAAAGTGAGGACAATCAAAATAAAACAAACAAACAAACAAACAAAGCAACCCACCCCAACACACATGAGCAAATTGTATACTAGGTGTCACAAAAATGACATCATCAGGACATCTCCAAATGCTACTGGCAAGTCAATTGCCCCAAACAAGTTCTCACAGCAATTGTAGTGACCAAAAAAGTTATCTCTCAGATCTCCTGTTGCTGCAAAACACCTTTGGTGCTCTAGAATCCATTCATCACTTCTTAGCCTTTTGGCTAAGATCAAGTGTAGAATCCATTCATCCCATTACTGATCTTGATAAAGACACCAAGGTAAGTTCATTCCATGAAGACTGGCTTTTCTTCCATCCAGTAAATTTGACTTGATGAGTGTCAGCCGTGCAGGAGTGTCAGCCCTGCAGGACCCTTCTGTCAAAGACATCCCATCTCTTCCTCTTTCCTTTCTTTTGGTCTCCTTCTTTCTTTTCCCTTTTCATTACTTTTTTCCTTTTCTGCTTCACAGAGATTGAATTTTGAGTCTACTCTCATCAAGCTCTTCTCTTTCCCTCTCAGACATTTCTCCTAATAAGTCTGTCACATAGCTAATACCCCAGTACCTATTATGCAGGTTTGCATCTCAGAAAACTCAAGCTAGCACAGGACCTAAACTGAATATTCTCAGGATCACGTCTTTAGCAAACAAAATTGTTTCTATTAGTTAAGAACTAGCTGGCTTCGGAAGAACCTGGAAAACACTGTACTCTGACCTTATGAGCCACTTAGCTTTGTTTTGCTTCTAAGAATGAAGTATATGAATTGGGTAAAAAGGCTGGCAAGCTGTGAAGTGGAGAGACAGTCTCAAGGACTGGGAGGGGTTCATGTTCAGGTTAACTCCATGCCAGTGGTATGCATGCCAATGGGTGGGGTGGGATGTCTGTGCCCAGAGTAGCATGGGTGGCCTCATCGTGCAGGACTGTTTCTTTTACTTTTCATTTTCCTCTTGAGCTTGTGTGATCTTTAAATTGGTTTTATTCTGTGTTTTTTGGCTGTCTTTATTCAGAAACTTTGTTTCACTTCTCTAATTACCCTTTATCTCTTCCACACATACCTGCATTTCTCTACTTTGTGAGCTCCTCTGTGTGTGAAGTCATTGCCATGCCAAGACCCTCACCAGACAGTGATGCCAAGATGACAAATCTTGGAATTCCTGACTCCAGAATTTAGGGACATATAAAGCCCTTCTCTTTAGAAATTCACTCCTCTGAGATATTATTACAGCAACAGAGGATAGGCAAAATTGAAGCTTACTCTCTAACATAGAGGTTCTCAACTTTCCTAATGCTGTGACACTTTAGTATAGTTTCTCAAGGTGTGGTGACCCCCAACCATAAAATTATTTTATTGCTATTTTATAACTGTAATTTTTCTACTGTTATGAGTCAAACTAAATATCTGATATGTAGGATATCTGATATGCAACACCAAAAGTTGTTGTGACCCACAGGTTGAGAACTGCGGTTCTAAGTTTGGTCTTCTTTATAATTTTTTTAGTTTCCTGTCTCAGAATCTGCCAATATGAAAGAACAAAAACAACAGGAGACTATTACTCGACTCACTTTACATAAAAATGCAACAGTAATTCATAAATAGCTGCATTTATGAGAGATAACTTTTTTCATTTGATTTCTAGGCATTCTTTAGATCTTAGCCAGATTAAACTCTACAGGGAGTGTTCCAAGCAAACAAAATCTTCAGACCTTACACACAGGATTGTAAAGTACTAAATTTAAATGTAATTTTTCATGTACCTGAGAGGGTTACAGCTTGGGTGCCATCTTGATTCTTAACAATTATTAATGTCTTGTCCTTTTAAAAGGAGTTAGCCTTTTCGAAACTTGGAGAAATTTATACTTCAAAGTATGTTTCTGGGAGAAGTTGACTGAGGAAGAGAAGACTAGGGCCTGGTTTACTGATAGCTATGCATGTTATATAGGCAACACCAAGAAGTGGAGAACGATCATTACAACCCCTTTCTGGGACAACCCTGAAAGACGCCAGTAAGGGAAATCTTTAGTGGGCAGAACTCTGGGTAGTACACATGATCATAGAGATCACAGATCTTGTTTGGAAGGAGAAATGGCCATCTATGTGATTGTCCACTGATTACTGGGCTGTAGCCCAGATTGACTGGATAATCAGGGACCTGGAATGAGCATGGTTAGAAAATTGGTGAGAAAGACATCTGGAGAAGTACGTGAAAAGATCTCTCCAAATGGGCAAAGGATGTGAAGATATTTGTGTTCCATGTAAATGTCCTTCAAAAGCTGATGTCAGCTGAAGAATTCAAAATCAAGTATATGGGATGATCTGTTCTGTGGACAGTCAGCCTCTTTCCCCAGCCATTTGTGACACTATCCAATGGGTCCATGAATAAAATAGCCATGGTGGCAGAGATGAGGGTTATGCATAATCTCAACTAAAGGACCTCCACTCAGTATTGCTGACCTGGCTGTAGCTGCTGCTCAGTGCCAGATCTGCCAAAAGCAGAGATCAAGACGAAATACTAGATATGCTACTACTTCCAAGGGTGACCAGTCAGTGACCTCAGAGCAGGTTGACTATATTGGATTACTTCCTCTGTGGAAAGGACAACGTCCTGTCTTTATTGGAATAAATATTTATTCTGGTTTTAGTTTTGCTTTCATGCACATAATGCTTTCCGCCAAAACCATCATTCATGAACTTACAGAAGGCTTTATCCACTGTCATGGTATTCCACACAGTATTGCTTCTGAACAGAGAACTCATTTTACAGCCAGAGGAAGTGCACAGTCAGCCAATGATCATGGAATCCACTAGTCTTATCATGTTTCCCCCATCACCCTGTAGCTGCTTGCCTTATAGAAAGATGAAATGTTTTTTTTTTTCTTTTTTGAAGACACCATTACAGCACCAATTAGGTGGCAGCAGGTGGTGGGGCTGGGGCAAAGTTCTTCAGAAGGTGATACATGGTTTGAATCAGTGTCCAGTATATGATATGGTTTCTTTGAAGAAGGAAGTACTGCCTTAAAAACCTCAAACCATTTAAAGATTTCTTGAGCTGTTGAGACACTTTTTGGAGTTCATGGTTCTTCTTTGTATTGTTTGCATCCAAGTCTCAGTGATTAGCTGACAAGAAAACCTGCTGGTATTAACCTAGGTGGAAGTTGGGGAGGAATTTGAAAGTGGGATAGTTCCCAATGGAAAGCAGTCAAAGTCTCTCTTTATAGCTGTTTGTCTTTAATAAGCATTCTGCTAACAAAATCCCATCTCAGATTCTACTTCCTATCAATGTCAAACTGCAGAGCTAGGGTATAACTATAACACTGATAATTTAGGTACACAATATGAAAATAGTTTAAGTGGTGTCTTAGATATTTCTTCAAACAAGTATTTGCTAAACCAATGGACAAGTTATTCAGCAGATTCACTAATGTAGCTCCCCGCCCTTTCTTCTATGAGCTCACAGAAGTTGAGTTAAGTAAGACAGATTGCTGCAACAAAAAATAATGGGAAGAAACTGGATTGAATAGAATATGTATTCACTGTATAAAATAATAATAATAAATAGTAATAATTCATATAGCAGTGTTATAGTTTCTCCCCATTTGCTGTCCCAGATCTATTTTCCATCTTTCTCTCCCCTGATTCTGTGATGCAAGAGACTGGCCTTGTAGACAGCATCACCCAGAGTTCTAGGCTCCTCCACTGTCAGTTGAGTTTGGCCACTAGGAACCATTGTCACATGTCCTCAGTCCCATGCCTCTTTCTGATTCTGGGGAGCACCATGCTCCACTGTGATGGCTCTGATCTTGTGGCTCCCATTGCACGGCTCAGTGTCTTACTAGGGACCTGGATTGCTATGTTCTTTCAGACATGGAGATGGGTGAATTCTCAGCTGCTAGCCCTGTTCTCCATTCCTGGCTGATTTTCTTAACTCCCCCAAGCTGATAATATCAGTGTGCTTGTTTTTTTTTTTTTTTCTTTAGACAAGTCTTTTGGATTTGCCATCTTTTTCTTCCCAGACCCAGACTGATAAATAGAATAGAATAGAATAGAATTTATATTCTATAATGCTGATTGGTAGTATTCAAAAACAAGCATTTTAGGAACTGCAAGGAAATGAAGCATACAATAATACATCACTCAAGTTTTTGACCTTGACAACAGCATCTCTTTCATCTCTTGTCTCAGAATCTGCTTGCATGAGGCATCCAAACATCAGGAGACTTTCACTGGGGTTTTTTTTTTTAATCAAAGACACAAAAAATGTTTCATGAAGAGCTGTGTTTAAGATAGCTTTTCATCACTGGATCTATAATTTGATTCATTTGATTCAGACACTGTCTGAATGCTATTTTATAATACTATTGTCGAGTGTTGATTTCTTCACACTTCTAAAATGCCTAACACACAAACGGTGGAGTTATCTTAAGTGCAGCTATTCACAATGTTCTTGTAAGCTTTTGAGAAAGAACAGCATATAAAAAACCCCCTGTGGCTTTGATAGATCCATACACAAGCAGACTGTGAGGTGTGGGCTAAACTCATGCAGGATTTGATGGAAGTAAAGTAAGCCTTTGCTTTCTATACTTAGGTATTAATGGCCACAGCAGGCTGACTGTACCTGGGCTCTTTATTTTGGAAGTAGAAGGGAAGTAAAATTTCAAGATTAGAGAATAGAAGAAAATGCAGAGTGCATGGTGCCATGTCGCATCTCATGGTGACCTCACTTTATTTACATAATTCAACTTCTCTGTGAAATGTATCAAGTTTAGTTAAACTTGAGGATTCAGAAAAGGACTTTGCACTGGATACTTCACCACCAACCAGTGGCTTTTAAATATATTTTTAAACAGTAATCCACAAAGGAAATACATTTTACATTTTGAATGATAAGCACCACATTTATACTCCTGTGTAGCCACAAAATGGTTATCTTTATTATAAGTTTAAAAATCTTTGATAATATAGGTTACAGTTTATTCTTCTGCTCTGGAAAATTTCATTAAAGAGCTATTAGATGGAACATTCTAAGTAAATTTTGTGGAAATCTGACAGTTCTGTTCATGCAAAAAGTACAGATGAGCAATTACCTTTCTAAAACAAGTTTAAATCTATGATATGAAGATGAATACCATCTTCTCCTGTATTTTAAGATTATTTGCATAAATATGGTTGAGTGGAGAGCACAAGAAAATACTAAATTTGTATCCTTATAGTTAAGACAGGGTTTTCATATTCACTAGTATGATTTGATGGCTACAACAGCCATCAGAACAAGGCAAAATATCAGGGCTCAAGACAATGTGATTTACTCATGCCCCACTGCCAGACAACATAGATTTCTACGTTCAGATTAGAGTCCTAACTTTTGTGGCCTTTATAGGTAGCTTGTGGGTAATTTTAAATAATTTCAAAGCATAATTAAGCAAGTTACGAACCCTAACTGTAAAATAATAAAGATATTTACCACTCTTACTTTGACAGAGAAGTTTTAGGTGAAGTGGAGGCATATGCTTTTAACACTTAGAACTGTCAAGAGAACGTTATTAGTTTTGTCAGCATGAGACTTCTGCTTTTCCCTCATTTCTGCACACCAGTCCTATTATTGTTGTTAAACTGGAATGAACCTCTTTTTTCTCATTTGGTATTGAAATCATGTTTTCTATGCCCAGATTAACCGTGTCCTTTTTCCTGCTTTTTTTCCCCATTTCAAACTCCCAGGAACGTTTTCAGTTTTTGAAGTTCTATCCTCATTTATATTCTGCCACAATATTAAAACTGACTATTTTTCCTTGCTATTTTGCTATTATTTTATATGTATGTATTTTAAAATTTCAGATTAGACCATGTTCTCCTATAATAAGATCAACTAAGCCTTTTGATAGCTATATAATCCTTAGCCCTTAGTAGAAACACACCCTGAACATGATACCTTACAATTTGGAAGGAAGCCCCAATTTCCCAGTGCACTTCAGGGATACAGGCAATTTTCTGATTTCTCCTTGGATGGATTTTACTCAGACATTAAATACTTAACTCTTTCACCCCCACTTAAGGTTCTGGTTACTGAAAAGTCCGGGTGTGGGAACTCTTAGAGCTTGAGAATCATGATTGTTCAGAACATAGAGAACAACAAGTGGTTTAAAGTTGTTGCAAGAATATACCAGCAGCTCTTTCTTCTGGTCAGCACAGGGCAAGCGGCCAAAAATCAGAGCTCCTACTTTTTCCATGGAAGGCTGCCCCAACTCTGCGTGGAATGAGGCAGCATCTGGGAGCGAATGAGAAGGCAACTGATTGTCTACTGAGAGGATGAACAGGCATGTGGCCATGCCCCACCGTTTCATGACACAGTTTCTGATTTCAAAGAAAGAATCAAGCCTGCAGTAAGCCCACTTATCCATGAGAGCTGATAGATCCCACCATTCTGAGGCCCCTGGGAGTGCAAAGAGTTATTAAGGGCTTGTAACATGTGTGGTGGAAAAACAAATGCAGACATCTGCCATTCAGTCTCTTCCTGGCTTAGTAAAGGGTGAGTGGGGGACTCCAGCTGCTGGCTTATTTCTGATGAGAGGATGAAGCAGACTATGTATATATTATCCTGTCTATTCCAGCTACTTTCCAATGAATAAACTTTTATCTTCTCTACCTCTTGGGAACTAATCAGCCTTGATGCGTTAATACCTTGAGGGTCACCAAATATAAAAGTGTTGATTTGAATGTGCAACAGGTTTCAGTCTAGGTTGCTTAGCAAGGCTCACTGCACAGCCAGACTGACAAGGGTGAGAGACAACTGTTTTATTTTATATGCCAAAATTCAGATAATACTCAAAAAAGTTTTGAAGAAGCAAGGAAATTGTGTTCTGAGGAAACAGTCCAGCAAATCAATGGGAACTGACCTTAGGAGAAATGATGAGCAATTTATCCAGAGATAATTTTAATAAGAGCCACAAGGTCACTGCCAAGGTCAAGAGGGAAGTGTGTGGACCAAATGTGATTTCAGCAAAGACAGAAAATATAAAAAGTGTTGCACAGGAATGAAGGATCTGAAGCAGATGATAAATGAACTTAAAGAAAGGTCAACAGAGAAGTTTATCAGAAGCTTAGGTCAAGGGACTAAATCCTGTGGTTCATATGGTGGGAGTGGAGGATGACCCCTGCCAATTGACCTCTGACTTCCACATGTACCACGGCATGCACACTCAGGCACACAATCAATAGTATATTTTACACTGGAAATTTGCTCAGAAAGTTTCCTTACTAGAAGGTAACTAAGAAAGTAGGAATTTGTTTGACTCTATTAACTATAAGCCTCATGTGTACATCATATGTATATGTATGTATGTATATATATATATATGTATGTATCATATAATATGCATATATATGTGCATATATGCATATATATGTGTGTAATCATAATAACATAGATAATAAAACAAATTAAAAATAAAATGCAGACAAGCTTAGTGGCATATGCCTTTAATTTCAGCATGAAGAAAGCAGATTCATAGATCTCTGTGAATTTTTTTAAAATATTTTTTATTATTACGTATTTTCCTCAATTACATTTAGAATGCTATCTCAAAAGTCCCCCATACCCTACCCCCCACTTCCCTACCCACCCATTCCCATTTTTTTGGCCCTGGCATTCCCCTGTACTGGGGCATATAAAGTTTGCGTGTCCAATGGGCCTCTCTTTCCAGTGATGGCCGACTAGGCCATCTTTTGATACATATGCAGCTAGAGTCAAGAGCTCAGGGGTACTGGTTAGTTCATATTGTTGTTGCACCTACAGGGTTGCAGATCTCTTTAGCTCCTTGGATACTTTCTCTAGCTCCTCCTTTGGGGGTGCTGTGCTCCATCCAATAGCTGACTGTCTGAGATCTCTGAATTTAAAGCCAGTCTGGTCTATATACCAGGTTTCAGGCAGTTGAATCAGACTTCCTAATTGAACACTAAATTGCAATAAATCATAGTCAGCTTTAGCAATTAACAATGTTAATCCTGTGAGGGAGGAGAGAAGACAGGGAAGTAGTAGGAAAATTCCATTTGCACTGATGCTTTAATGAGACCTTGAAAAATAATAAGCCTATGATGTACTTTGAATTTAGTTTCTTATTTGGGATAAGTACTTGATAACCACTTAGAAAAATACATCTATTAATGAGTCAAAGTCCTTAAAATCCCTCTGGCGCTATTATCTCTAAAACCGTGGAGTAAGATTTTTTTTTAAAATGCCATGATGTCATAAACAGATTTAAAAATGAAATAAATAATGTAAAAGTAATGGTACACTAGCAATTATATAATAAGCCATGGTTTAAGACATGTCATTATTCACTGTGTGGTAAACTCTGTAGAACTTTAGGTTTTGGAGAGAAGATTCTAGTCTTTCTCAAAATACATTCCTTTCTGGGGTTATGACACAGCAAGGCTAGATGTCAAGGTATGGCGAAGAATGGTAACAGGAGACAGTATTGAGGATAAAGACAGAAATTTTTAAATGACAAAGCAGTGATATCTGGCTAGAGACTAACAGCATCCACTGGTCTCTTTTGGACTAGAGCACAGCTTTGGGTACAATGAAGGACACATCACAGCTATGCTCCTAGGATTCTTCTGATATTAATATGTTGACTCTAGTGTAGCTGCTGGCCCTGTGGGCAGCCTAATGTCCAGAGCCTCTTTTAGAAGGTATGTCAGTATTGGAAGTACTCAATGCACAGCCTCCAATTTCTTCCCCTCGAGGAACTGTTTCAAAGGTAAATGACTACCTCTCTCAATGTCAAGATCCTTCCTACATGCAATGTGTCATGCAGATGAATAGAAAAGACTGCCATCTTGGACCTGGGGGAAACCTAATAAAGGGTTTTCATGGCTCCAGAGTGCTCTATGGGGTCAGCTGAGGGTTGCTCTCAGCCGTTCAGCTTAATCCACTGGACACTCCTTAATAAACACATGCTAATTTCCACCCCAGAGTCTAGTTTCCTGAAATATGCCACCTGGGACTAATTTCTCTTACCTATCAGAAGTACTTCCATGTTAGTTTATACAAAGCTGTAAGTCCAAGTTTCTGAGTGTCCCATTCTCTAATCTGTTTCCCTAAGCCTGAGACTTTCTGAGCCTTTCCACAGGCTTGCAAGTGTAGCCTTATAAAATCAAGCTCTAGGACTGTCCCAGTGCTGAGGGAAGTGCTTGTAAAAGACTTGCTAATCAATGTTTAAATATGACCTCAGCTGACTGAGGCCACAGGCACAGGGGACTGCTGAAAAGAGAAAAACCCTTCCTTCACTTAAAGAGGGAAGCACCTACATCGATAGCTGTACCCAATTCTTTAAAGAATCCAGGCCCAAGTTGGTTCAATCCGTTAAAGAAAAAGCAGAAACAAGAATGTTGTCTTTCTGTTAATGCTTCAAATTTTAAGCAATACCTAATTCAGCTTCATAAAAAAAAAATAATGCTAATAAAACAGCTCTGTGTGATCCAAACAAAACACACCTGTGGGCTGCGTTTGGCTCAGGCACTCGTATTTATGACCTCAGTGATACAATCTTGCTGGTCCACAGGCCCTGGGGGCCAATTCCAGAAGAACGTTTGGAAGCTGGCTGGCTTTTCAAATGTCTTCTCTACATGACATCCTGCTCCAAACCTGAGATGACAAGGTTTGAGTCAAGGAGTCTAGTTTAACCTGTCTCAAAAAGTCATTCTTTCAGTGAATCTGCCTTGCCAGCTAAGGCTGCACTAAAGCTGTTTATGTCTTACAGAAAAGCTTTGTCCTCTGTCCCTCCCAGTGGTTATGCAAAGGAGCTCAGTAGCTTGACTTGACAGAATTTTTCTTACCACAGGGCTTTGAAACAATGCTGTATAATTTGAGTTTTAAATGAAGTAGCGCTCTTATGAGAAGTGTCTGTGCAGATATTTTTCATATTTCACATTCATTTGCAAATTCCATTGACACATCTACTTAAAAATTTTCTAAGATATTTTCAAGTAGCTGGTGCTTTTTTTTTTAAAAAAGAAATATATATGTTTTCAAATACACCAATCTTTACAAATAGCTTTCTTATTGATAAGAAAGAAAATCTAGAACCATAGGAAAAAGAGGAGTCTCTAGTAAATTTAATATGCAAACTTAAGGACAGTTTTAGGGTCTTACATATTCAAGCACACCAAATTAACTTTTAACCTGGACAGTGGTATTTATTTAAGTAATCACTGTTTAAATTCTCTTAATTAAAGATATGCTACTTTTCCGATTTTCCATTCATAAAGGAGTAAACTAACTCCTGATATAAGACTACTACTCAGTAATGGTTATTAGGGAGATACAATCCAAATGCACCCTTTTCTTTGTAGTTTTCTTTGGCAGATTTATGAGCTATGACCTCACTGCCTTTGAGAACATCTCCTTTAAGAACAGGTAACAGACAAGCGCCGAAAGGCAAATATTTTGAACTAAGAGAAAGCCTTAAGCTGTTTCAGCAGTCTGTTCATCAACATAAGAAATTCACTCAGAATCTCCTGATGGAGTGGGGACTGGGGTTGTTTTCCTATTTTCCTCCAAAAGAAAACATCTCCTTAATGTAAGGCTTCTCTGTGGCTGAAAGGAGAATATGAAATTCCCTAGAATGACATAAATGCCCTAACAAACCTGACTCTTCTTACTTTTAATTTCCCTCTTCCCACCACAAAGGTAACCAGGAAGTCACTGGACAGTACCTAAACACTTCACATTCTTACACTCTGTCTTGCTTGGAACACTTCCCCCTCAAAGCTCTGCCACGTCACAGTTACTGGATCAGTAGACTATAGACATCATTAAAGACCTAATTAAGGAACATTTCTTTTCAGTACTTTTCTTTGGCCTGCCTCTGCGCTGTCATCCTTCCACCCCCTTTCTTCATCTTGACAATCTAAAAACGTGAAACCTTCCAAGATAAAAGTCCACATTGTCTTGGAAACTCCTTGGGAAATTTTGTACTGGTGGTAGAGTCCTGGGTAAATATATAGCTGGACTTTTCACTTAATACTAGGCGCTGGGAGGAGGGAAACTGGCAGGCATCTAGATGTCTTCTGACAAAGATGCTCTACTCTTAGTGCTCTACTCTTAGTGCTTTCCTGACTCTTGGAAAATGCAGGGTGGTGCTTTCCAGTATGTGGAAATGATGCTGGCAGATACTCAAGGATACTGGGATCTAAATTTAAGAAAGCTATGTAGGCCAATTCATAATTCCATCAGGGTGCCACTTTTGCTGCCATGACAGCTTTCTTGAGAGAACACATGCTTTCATTCCTAGTGATATGAAAGCCTGACCCTCACCAGCTCATGTCATCTAATAGGTACATGTTCAGCAATTTTGTGAGAAAGTACTTAAACAAAGCCTTCACTCAATACTGCATTGTATCAATTTCAATTTAAATTAGATTAAAAGCAAAGTGATACTTAAAATCAACCACTCTGTAACCATTTAACTTGATTTCATTTTTTCTTTTTTCTTTTTTCTTTTTTTTAATTAAATATTTCCTTTATTTACATTTCAAATGCTATCCCTAAAGTTCACTATACCCTCCCCCTGCCCTGCTCCCCTACCCACCCATGCTCTTGAAGTTATTTTTGTCTATGATATTTACCTGCTAGAAATACCAAAGTAGTGGCTGACCACATCCAACTTCTACTTTGAGTTACAGTGAGAAAGTAAGAATACTACAGAAATCAGCAAACACTGCAAGGGATCCACAACAGTAACACGGTAAGTGACACATCATTGCAATAGACCTCGCTCAGCCTTGAGTGAACCATCTGGTCGCTGATCCCAGAGTTCATTCAGTCACTCACACCCTTCTTCCACTTTGTCCTAAAGCAAGCTACAGTCAAACTCAATGCACTTCAGGCTGAAATGAAATTGGTTATACTGTGGTGTCCAATGCTTAGAGGACACCTTCTAAGTGAGATTAAAGTCAGGAGTTAAGGATTAATTTGTCCAAGATTCATCTTTCTATAAGTCGGCATCCAACCTACGGAGCTGGCTTCCAGCAAAGGACCGCAGGAGCATTCTAGTTCAGTGTTCCAGGCAATCAGTTCTGTTCAACTTGCTGTCCATCCCAGTCTCTTTATCATACCAAGGGGAGAGCTGGTGCACAGCCATGGATGCTGACTGGCAATATCAGGCACAGTGATGACTAAATCAGACCTGGTAAGCAGCCAATAAACAGATGCTTCAGGAAATAAAGATTAACTAGAATGAGCTGAGAAACTCACCGACCCTTCTGTTTTTACCTGCTTTTGTTCTTTCGCCCACTTCCATGCAGACCACCAGAACAACCTCCTAATTGGCCTCCAGACTTTCCATTTCTTCCCTTCTTATTTATCAGGTTAAATGAGAGTCCTTTTTTTTTAAATAGGGAACTCCATCTTTTTAGAGCTCTTATCCACCCACAGATGCCTCTTCAATCAAACAAAAACATAACACAGCAGACAGCCCTGTTACTACAGTCAGACAGATCTTCTTACTGTGCTTAACAAATCACTCAGTCACTCCACAACTGCACCTGTCTTACAGCCAATCTTTCATGAAGAAACACCCATGTCTCCATCAACCCACTTCCTCTCCTCCTTAATCTCCACTTAAGATCTATTTCATTAGTGAAACATAATACAGCTAGTCTACTTGACTGGTACCAGGCCAGATACTCCAGCTTCTATATTCCTGTGTGCAAAGCAGACCAGAAAGAAAAGATATGAGATTTACAACTACAAGAGAAGAACATTCCAAATTCTAAGGAGGGTTATTAACTACATCAAACATTTCTCAAACTGATCTACTTCATCCCTGGACCATTACAAAGGGAGCAGTGAGCTCCAAATTGCTGATAACACTGTGAAGACACACTTTATAGAGCTGCCTCTTTAAAGAGATGAATCAACAGTAACAGTTGTCAAAACTTGTTAATAAAGAGCTAGACAAAACTAAGTATAGAAGCATCCTGTCTTCTATGTTTGTCTGTCTGTACTTTTTCTCTCTCTCATACTCCCTGAGAGCAAAGTATTTACTTTAGGCCTTGGATTCTAGATGTTAAGAATTGAGTTATAAATGTTTTATGATAGCAGGTTCATAAAGTCAAGTTATTATTATTGTTATTAATTATTACTATAATCATCTTTTTTTCTTTACTTTTTTCCCCCCCCCTGAGTGTACTGTGGAGTTTTCAGATGCTTTGTGGCAGGCAATGACAACATCATTCTCACACCTAATGGGATGTCTATTTTCCCATCTTCTGCTGTAATAAACAAAACAGCAAAAAGTAATAACTAAAGCCAAAGCAAACAAAGCTTTTTTTTTCTTTAAATCTTTGACAGTTTTTAAAAGGATAAATAAAGGGGCCTGGAGACAAAAGAAGAGCAACTCCTGGGGACCACTTTGTACACAGATTGTGCAAGAGCTCTGGAAGTCACAGTGTGCTAGTGTTCAAGGTAATTACAGAGGATCCACATTTGGCACCAAGACATCCCTGACTTCTTAGCTTTGGCTTTAAATTTGACTTTAAATAATACATTGGTAACGATGCTAATGTATTTCTAGGTGCGGCTGGATGAAAGAAAAAAAGAAAGAAGATAGGAAAAGCATAGGAGACAAGTCAAAGAATAACAGGAAAGTGAGGATTATTCAGGTTTAATTGTGTTTCCCAAACCAAGGACTGCATCAACTAGTATGGCAGCCATTTCACCACTGAAAGTGACAGGACTTTGAGGCAAGAATCCTGCCATCTCTATTATCTAATACCTTAGTAAAGAAAAGTGTCACAAGGAGAATTGAATACTGCTGAGAGAGGCCCATTTACAGAGTTTAATATCTTACAGTCTAGGACTGAAAAAGTCTAGGTGACCGAACATACTTAGACACGAGATGTTTCATGAGGACAATACTGACAAATGTTGACGAATTTCACAAGGAGCTACTTAGAGGCTGGAAGATGACCCAGTAGGTAAATTGTTTGCTACCTAAGCATGAAGACATAAGTTCAGACCCTAGCACCACCCAAAAGCTGGTATGAAGTCACATGCCTGCAACTCCAGTACTGGGGACCAGATGTGGGTGGGTTCTAAGGAATCAGTGGCCAACCAAATCTAGCTGAGGTGATGAATTACAGTTTCAGTGAGGGACCCTGTCTAAAAAACAGTGTGAAGAACGATAGAAAAAGACCAGTTCCAAAGTCAGCCTCTGGCATGTACGTGTATGCATAAGCCCGGGCAAGTCTACACACACATACACACACACACACACACACACAGAGAGAGAGAGAGAGAGAGAGAGAGAGAGAGAGAGAGAGAGAGAGAGTACAGGAAAATTCCAGTACTAAGAGTTTTCAAATCAAATAGATTGGCGACTGGAGAGATTCTTCTCATATTCTTATGAAGAATCAGATACAATGTTGGGTGGTGGCTGTGTGAGTGGGTAGACTTTTCTATATTACACCCCCCCCATTCCATGCTCAGCCTATGGGCCTGTTTCCTTTTCATCTTTCAACTTGAACCTGGCAGCAGAGCACTCAATTGGTAAGCTCCCTCACCATTTCAGATCTTTGAGAGTAGCTAATGGCCTATTCAACTCAAAAGGAAGCAGCCATTAGACCAAGTATCTAAAGCCTCCATCGATTTCCAGCCGAGGGAACTCCCTTACAATCATCGAGAAGTGTATGCAGTGCCTTTGGCCTTACGGCATATTCCTAGCCGGGGATCTGCATTCCAGGGCATTGCCTTCAGAAATATCTACCATCAGCCACTTGTTTTGTGGTCCTTTAACACAGCTTGGCCTCTACAGGAAGATAGCTCTGTGACCTTGAGCTTTCTGATCCAGTTAAGAAGCAAAATAGCTATACAAATACTTCATTCTTCTTATGCTGCCCAGTACTCAACACAAAACTTCTTTACAGTGGTCACCGTAAACACTTTCTACATCAGCTGACTATACTTGCTTATGAAAAATTAGGGCATTAGTCTTTTTACACAAGCACTTAAAAGACAGCTTCCCTTGGTTTCATACTTTGTATTCTAAAGAGAAACAAAGAAATTAAAATAAAATGAATCCTGAAATTATATCCATTGTTTACATAAAATGTTTGTTAATTGCCTACTCTAAACAAAATCATTTATTAGATGCTATATATGCATGAAATATTTACAGCCAGGAGATGAGACCACAAGGATCTCATAGCTGAAAACTGAAGGTCAATGCTGATTATCACAATACATAATTTTCAGAATATCTATTATTTGGTATCCATAATGCTTGCATAATTAATGAGCATTTTAAATCCTTATCATGGATTGCTTCTAAACCACAAATTTATGATAAAACCTGGATGATAGAAGCCAGGATTTCCATTGGGCAATGGGTTAATCTTCTATAGAGACTCATGGAAATGGTTTCTTTCTTACTGTGGCTCTTAAGGGACAGCTATCATCCTTTTCTAATTAGATTAATTAGTTCCTTTTTAACCATGTCACTAGGTTTTCCTGTGTGCATGTGTGGGAGGAGACAGACAGACAGGCAGGCAGGCAGGCAGACACACAGACAGACAGACAGAGAGACAGAGATAGAGATAGAGATAGAGATAGAGATAGAGATAGAGATAGAGATAGAGATAGAGAATGACAGGAGAAGCAAATGGCAAATGACATGAGGTGTGCTAGGGAAGAGGCTCTAGTTCATAGAGAAAATAAATTTTACTATTAGAGATGCGTTCATTTGGATGAAGAATGATCTTCTATTAAAATGTGCTCACCCTTGAGAGAACTATCATATTCAGAATTCCCAGGTCATCATACCTCAAAATAAATGAGGTCACTTGATTCTGCTCAGCCAGCAGCTAAGATTGAAAAGGTCTTGAAGTAGATGGCATAGGTCAAGGTGCAGAGTTATTTTGGCAAGGGCAGGCCTGGTGAAGAAGCTGCAGAGGAGAGGCCAGACAAGAGATAGTGGGAGGGTGCTGAATTGGATGGATGAGCACAGGGCATAGTAATGGGATAAGGAGCTTCAAAGAGCTCTGAAAGCCTTTGGTACAGAAAAACAACCTTCTCATGGCTAACTCTGGAGCATATCTAAGATATACTGGAACATTCCTTGTCATGATTTCGAAGCTCCTTTTTTTACCTCCCACTCTTTCTGGTTGCATCTATGTAAACACATTTCTGTTTTAGAAGTCAAACAGTTCAAAATTTAAACATCCCATTCTCTGGTTCTAAAGGAGATATCCATTCTGAAGAATGACAGGACGGAGTCCATGAAAGCTGGATGCCTCACATGGGGTCAAGAGTTCACTTCCTGGACCTAGCTGCTTTAACCAGAGGCGCCTTCCCTATTTCTGGGCACTCTTGATACTGTCAGCAGCTGGTACGGCTCCCACAGACAACCCTTGACAACATCACAGCTGTTTCCTCTCCTGCCAAAGCCACTTAAACTCCCAGAGTTCCCTGCATTCTTTTCTATCAGCTGGAGCAGAGGGTAGATGGTTGGATTCAAGTGCTTTTCGTCACGATTGCAGAAATGTACATTTGCTTAATGTGGAATGCTTTCTCACGGTGCCCTCTTTGAGGGACTCTGAGGTGGGCGGCCAACAGAGCATTCTCGCCTGCTAGCATTTTCCTGGGCAGAACTGAAAAGCAAGTTGCTAGGCTCACATCAGGAAAAGCAACCTTAGCTCTGGAACCCATAGAGCTGGATAAAGAAATCCAATAGGAAAGAAAGAGGAGTGCTCATTTTCCTTTTGCTATGGATGGCCACAGCAGATCTGGTCACACATACCATGGTTCTGTGTCTGCAGTTTTGTTAGCAGTCACCCTCTAGAACACCAATAAGTATGAGTCTATGTATCGGTATAAGTAACACTGCTTAGTGTCATAATTAACTCTTTTTATGCTGGTCTATGGTTACATTTGTCTCAGCAGAATTCAAATAAAAAATTGATGGAATCACCGATTATAATAGAACTCTATTTATCATTCTTTATTTGCAGTCTGGATATGTGATTAAAAAAAAAAAAAGCCCAGAAGGTCTATGTTCATTTTTGGAAAGACAATAGCTCTTGAATAGCAAATGATTTCCAGAATCTTAATTTGTATCTCTATCATGCCGCTGACATTGTAGCCTTCCCCATGCCACAAGAAAGCCCACTGAGAGGAAAAAAAATATCTAGAATTTATCTCTTGTAGCTGGTTAGAAAATACCAATTTTAAACACTCTTCTCCACAGAAATTCCTCTCCTTGTTTCTAACTTTAATCTTAGGTCTCTAAATGTCTACAGATAGACTATTCTGGAATAGATTTTCATTATTTGAAACCCTCATGCTTACAAGTAAAACTGGCCTGTAGCTTTTACTCTAAGGGCTTGGCATGGGTTCAGAGCAGAATAGTGGATCCACATAGTACTGGCTCAGCTGAAAGCAAGGGTGAGGAGGGCTTTGCCTCTTTTCTCACCTTTCCAGTGTCCACCTCCAGCCTTACTTTAGTGAAGCTAGGCTGATGCCAGCAGGCAAGGCAGCATGTTCCCAAGTAACATTTGTGGTCAGGAGAATCACATCATTAGTGATGCCTAACTTCCCAATTACCTCCTTTTGACTTGGTCCCAGAGCCATGCACAAGTGTTTTCTCATCCTCCATCTGGCCTTCTCTGGCTCTGACTCACTCATTATCACCCTTCTCCACTTGAACCCAACGGACTTCGTTTGGTGGATCTTGCCAAGTAATGATAGCGAATGAAATAAAATTTGCTTATCTAAGTTAGATCCAGATTGCAAGTTTTAAGGCTTGTTATTTATTCCAAATATAGCCCAAGGATTGTTTTCTACCTTCAGTCTTACAAATGGGTGGTACCTCAGTCTACATATTATACAAATGACATTTTAGATACTCAGTGTACACTGGATAGACAAAGACCAAGTTAATACTGATGTCTCTCTCCCTCTCTCACACACACCCCATTCACATGCTTTATAGGCTATTGTTAAAATAAAATCTGGCTCAATCCATTTTTCAAAGACTTTCTATTTAAAAGGCCTAAGTTATCAGCTGAGATAAATGTAATCTCTTCTCATAAAAACTCTAAAATTATATGAAAAGAAAACTATTCAACACAGGGGGGGAAAGGCTAACAAGAAAATGTTGTTTTAAAATAGATTTATCATGTACTTTATTGTTTTTCTGTATGTGCCTATACAGGTTTATGGGTACCATGTGAGTGCAGGTGCCATTGAAAGCCACGGTCTCCTGGAACTGGAGTTACAGGCAGTTGTGAGCCACCCAATGTGGTTGTGGGAACTGAACCTGGGTCCTCTAGAACAGTAAATACTTCTAACTACTGAGTCATCTCCCAACCCCGGAAACAAAAACTATTACAGAAACCTTTTCTTACTGAAGGCAATCACGTGAGGCTAAGACAGAATAATAAGCCAAGATAAAATTCTTGTGGAGCACATTTTCAGAGCTAATGGCACGTCCCACTATTCAAGACCTGAAGCATTTCATTCCAGATGCTGACAATATCAACAGACTGATAAATTGATGGTTTCTGCTCACTGTTAGAGGACCAATGGTGAGACATACATCACTGTTCAAACTGACTTAAAAGGTCAGTTCTTAAACTTATGACTTTAACCTAAACTCTGAGAAACGTTTTTTACAATGAATTGTTAAGACTGTTCCTGTGTGCCTGGAAAGGAAGCAATAGGTCAACGAGAACCACATAGCTCCACTGAGAACAACATTTTACAGGAAATGCCCTTCCTGTCCTTTCACGGATGGGTTATTGAATGCTTGTTTAGAGAAGCACTGACCTGTAATGTTCCTCAGTTTCAGTGAAGCAGTTGATGTCATATCTTAATATATGCCGTGAATGAAATGCATTATTGTGGCCTGAATAATCATGAAGTTAAATATGGTTAAAGGAAAAATCTAGAAATTAATTACAGAACCCAAGAGACTCTTGGTCATAGCCCTTCAGAGTATGTTGCAAAATTCTTTGAAACTGTTTTTGTAAAAGTTTTTGTATGAAATAATTTTTAAAAGGACATACTATGTTAATTATGTCATGAAGGATACAAGTGCAGAAATTCCAGTTTATTTTATCAGATCCATGAACATTAAGTTTTGAGAAAATCTGAAATCCCAAGTCTAAACTCAAAATTCTACTGCAAAAACCACAGGCACTTCTTATAGTCACCTGCCCCTGGCAGACCCACAGCTGACAAATGCACTCCTGGAAACATCCCTGGCACCTGCAGGATCTGCTCCAGTCTAATCTCATTCAAGGCATTCTTTTCATTCTGAAACAAGTGTCAAAGCAAAAAATCAAATCATCAGCGTCTTATCAATCCACACTTTAGCACTAAGGATCCCAGCCTTCTAGACTCTGTCTCCTCTCCCAAAGACAGGTAGGTGGCTGGCAGGAATAAAAGATGTCTACAAAGTATAGGGGGTTGGTGAGGAGAAGACACAACAGTGGGCAGAGAACAGAGTTCAGGCTTTGGGGAAAGCATCTTATCCTCTTCTGTGTGTGGACCCTTTGTGCCAAGGAAAGGATGTGTGAGACTAAAGTCACATCCTAGTGTCATAAAAAATAATACAAGGAGCACTGGAAAGACATCCCCAAAGTTAAAATTCTCATACAAAAGCAAAAGGAGCAAAAGGAGTTTGGAGATGACACAGAACATAAAATGGCCATGTTTGCACACAGTTTCCAGGGAAGAAGAAAGAGTTTGGATCACTAAGGTCAAACTACAGCCAGTGCCTTGCCTTTCCCTAGCTCTTTGGTCTTGGGAGTTCTGGATTAGAAATCAGATTCCCTCTGGTTTGTCAAGGAATAATCAAAACAGAGTCAAGCCAGAAACATGGAGAAGTGATCTATCTATCTTTCTACTTACCTATTATTTATCTATTTATCTCCCTCCCTCCCTTCCTTCCTCCCTCCCTCTCTCCCTAGCTCTCCCCCTCCGTCCTTGTATTTATCTCATTCAACTCTCCAGTGGTAGGTGTTTGGTTGAGAAAATAAACACTTTTCAATAATATTCTTGGATATTCCCATTTTTCTATAGTTTCTCAACTTAGTCTTCAGAAAGTATAATCCTTCAAATGGTTTTTCTTTATACTTTCTTGTTTGTTTGTTCTGAAATATACATTCATATTTTTCAGTCTACTGTATTTTAAACAAAGGTGATTCTTTGTTTAAAAGATACTCATACGCTTAAAAACTCAATAAGGAAAAATTAAGACAAGGTTACACACCCTCTTTTTGGTGTATAGGACTCTTGGGCTCAGTGTTTAGGAATGACTGATCTCATGTATGTGACAATTCCATATTTTGACCCTTAAAACTACCATGTTATGTATACCATTTCTCTAAAAATCAACTAACCAAACAAGCAAAAACAAAAGCTGCCTCTGCTATGCTCAGTGCCACGTGTTTGGGCTTTTTTTAGCCAAGCATTCTTCACCTTTACTAGCTTTGGCTGGAGATCCAGTCCTCTAGTTCAGATGTCCTCTATGACCTGGCAAGAGGGGACCTTTGAGGTCAGTGGGGCCCTGGGGGAGGAATGGTAAAGAGTAGAGAGTCTGGAAAGATATTCCAAACGCACTGCTTTCTTGAAGGATAACTCTGCTTCCTGTTGCTTTTCATGGGCATTACCTCTGCAAAATGAGGGCACTGTGCCCCTAAACGGATGAAGACAAGTGTTGTTCAAGTGTAACCTCTTGCCTAAGAGCAGGTATGAAATCTCCAGAGTGTTTGTCCTTTCTACCCAAGCCCAGTGGTTCTTTTTTTCAATTATAGGGTCAATTTCTCTTTTAATTAAAAAATCTTTACATTTATATTTTGAGAATTTCTTATACCATTACTGTAGTCACATAATTTCTGCCCTTCCTTCCTCCAAGTCTCCCCACTTTCTCCCAACTCCTCAAATTCATGGCCTCTTAGCCTTTAATTATTATTGTCATAATCAGACACACATACATATGTAAATAACATGCTGGGTTAATGTATTTTTGTTCATGTATACATGTGTCTAGGGATGACTGCTTGGGGTTGGGCAACCTATTGGGGACTTGTCTGTAGAGAAGACCGATTCTTCTGCTCTCAGCACTTAACAGCTATTAATTATGTAGGGTACATTTCTAACTTTAAAACAAAAAAAAATCACTCATTTAAATATAGTGTTAGAAAAAAGGTGCTTTCTCTTGCCCTAAAGCCCATTATCATTGGACATGGATACTTTAGTTGGAAAGTATTATTAACCATCACAAACCCTGACACATATGTACCCTTTCCTTCTAAATACTTTCATGGACTCTTTGAAAGTTTGGAGAGTGACCTAGGACACAGGAGTGTGCTGTAAGGGCCAACATAGTCAGAGAAGGCTAAGGAGGAGGAAAGAGAATGAAACCATGTTCCAAGGTGCCTAAAAACTCTGACTTCTGTTTTCTTCTTCTACACGTGATAACAGCTTACGTTTATACAGGCTTTTTGAATGTTCTTTATATGTCTCAATCCTCTCAATAACCCTTTGTGTTAAGTATCTAATTATCCCCTTTTATAAATGAGGAAACAGAGGCATAGAACAATGAAGTCACTTCTGTGAGGTCAGCAGGGTCAGCATGGAATCCAGCCTATGTCCTGACCACTATCAGCTGTACTGCCTGCATACTATATAACCACCTGTGACTCTCATTAGGTTAGCATCACTGATAGTACATTAGAAAATGTCTCTCTCAGACCTATGAGTTTACCTCCACCTTTTTTTTTTTCTTTTTAGGTTTCTTCAAATAAAATACACTTTTTGGTATTTATTCAGAATTTCATTTTCAAAACATAAAGATACATATATTCTTTGACATCTCCAAACTTCAAAAGGGTTCATAAGCAGGGGAATAGTACATACTATTTAAGTATAATTTAAAAGCAAAGAAACTATGGAAACAGAAACAGACTAAAAACAACGTCAGAAAATAGATAGCAATTCTTTTTACACCTTATGAAACCTTCAGTGCTTGCTATAGGAAGAGATTGAAAGGATATGTAGCAGGTACCTGATTTATTTATTTATTTATTTTATATATGTGAGTACACTGTTGCTATCTACAGACACTCCAGAAGAGGGCATCAGATCCCATTACAGATGATTGTGAGCTACCATGTGGTTGCTGGGAATTGAACCCAGGACCTTAGGAAGAACACTCAGTACTCTTAACCACTGAGCCATCTCTCCAACCCTGAAACAGGCTCCTGAATCTCAGCTGCCAGCCATTAGAACGTTCAAACTCAAATACATGTAAAAATAAGATACAACCCCAGCATTTATATGGGCCTATTTATTCAATAACAGGCTTAATTGTGAATCCTTTTAGTTGTGGTGGCATCTTAGCATTGTTGACAGACTGTTTATGAGTTAGAAAACTAAAGGAGAAAAATTGAGGAGGGGATAGAAGGAATCCTTGGAGCTGAGAGCCAGGAGGCAAGAAAAGCACCAGTGGGCAGGACAGCAGGAAAGCAGATTCATTAATTCTTGATTTATTAATTCTTCTGGAACCTCAACTGTTGCACAAAACACAGATCGTGTGGAGTAGGAAGGGCTTTTGCAGGCTTTGGATGAGTCTGGTCTGTAGATTCACACGTGTAAACTAACAGGGGTTTAACAGTTGCCCTGGAAGCCTGGAAATTTATTTACCTAGCAGATAACAAAGTTTAGAAGTAGCTGGGCGTGGTGGTGCACACCTTTAATCCCAGCACTTGGGAGGCAGAGGAAGGTGGATTTCTGAGTTCAAGGCCAGCCTGGTCTACAAAGTGAGTTCCAGGACAGCCAGGGCTATATAGAGAAACCCTGTCTTGAAAACAAACAAACAAACAAACAAAGAAAAAACCAAAGCTTAGAAGTGATGAGAAATCCAACTTCAAGATAGTTTTCTTTTCTTACTTTACCAGCCATGTAGGGAGACAGAGCCAATCCAAATTTGAAAAGAAATCCTTCAGTCTCCATTGAGAAGTGTCATGACAGAGGTACACCCCTCCCTGTAGTATAGTTAGAAAGTCGAGGAGCTTGGGGCTGGAGAGTCAGCTCAGCAGGTGAGAGCACTTGTTACATTTGCGGAGTACCTGGGTTCAGTTCCCAGCACCTACACTCTGACGCACAATCATCCGAAACTCCAGTTGCAAACCTGACACCCTCTTCTGACCTCCACTGACACCACACATGCATGCACTCACATACACGTGAACAGGCAAAAGATTTATAAAATAAAATCAATAAATCTAAAAGATATTAAGAAGAGGTTGAAGATGTTGTATGAGAGTATGCTACTAAGAATAATGCTGCATAGCTGTTATTCAAGAAAAATTGGCCAATAGAAACCTCACACTAGTGTGTGCCTTAAGGAAAATTACTAAAATAAGCTAACAAAAGAAGAATATGAAAAACCATCACACACTAAAAAGGGTAAGCTTAAAGTTGTTGGTGATCATATGTGATTTGGGGGTAGGAGAGGGGTAGGCATTTATATTGGTGCTCGAGTTAAGGTTCTGCTCTGCTGGTTATCAAATAAATAACTAGTTTTCCCCAAAGCTGGTAGAAGACAGCAGCTGCCTCATGAAATCTAGGATCAACTGCATCAGCTGTGTAGTTTTTACAATCTTTATCATCCATCCAAAGTTACCTACCTCAACTTAGCTCCTCTGCTAAGCAACTCTGGATCCGGCCCATTGGACTTGCAAACTTTATATGCCCCAGCACAGGGGAACGCCAGGGCCAAAAAGGGGGAGTGGGTGGGTAGGGGGTGGGGGGGTGGGTAGGGGGTGGGGGGGTGGGTAGGGGGTGGGTAGGGGGTGGGGGTATGGGTCTGGGGGACTTTTGGGATAGCATTGAAAATGTAAACGAGGAAAATACCTAATTTTAAAAAATGAGGACTGGGGTTTGTAGAGAGACAGGGTAATTGTTAAACACTAACAACATGAATGCTGAATGGTTTTGCCACAAATACAGTAAGTACCATTAAGTTGGATCGAACATCATTTCCCATAGAAGTTATTTTCATATTACTAAATAGAAGACCAGACAATGAGAACCTTAAAGAAATACAGGAGAGCCTTAATCTACCCAGGTTGCATTGCGGGACTAGCTGTTCCACTAGCTGTGTGATATTCCATGACCTTTAAAGGCTTTTTAATTTTACTGCTTCTTGGATGAGACAGGACCACCCCAGGATCTCAAAGGACCTAGGATGACATCACTTCACAATGATAATACCCAATCAATACCCTTTCACCTTGTTACTTGGTGCCTGGAAGGAAAGAAACCCTGCAACTTTTAAATTTTTCCAAAATCCAAATGATGAGGAGGTAGATGAAGAACTATTTTATTTTTTGAGAGAGTGGAATTTGGGATTTATGTTAGAAAAAGAGGAGGATGGTAGAGAGGAGGAAGAGGGAGAATAGAGAGTGTAATCTTGTGGTAGAAGCCTGAAAAGAAGCTCATGTATAGGTGCCAGTCTATTGTGTGCCAATGAAGTCTAAACAGCTTGAGGTGGTCCTGATAATTCCTGGCATAGTTATGGTCAGTGATATCCAGTGCGGGCATGTGGTGACCTGTGTGCATTAGTCAGTTCTTGGTTGGTTACTATTTTGCTACTTGTCAGCACTTCCACTAGAGGGCAGCAGGTGGAAAGGCGAGGATGTCAAAATGGATTAACATTGATTGGTATTTGATGACAGAGGCTGTCAAGGTTAAGTACTGAGGGAGACAAATCATAAATTAAGTGGGGAAGTGAGTCTCATAGCTAGTGGGTTTCCATCTCTAGTGAAGCCCTGGATGACTGAAGGAGCTCAGCACCAGGAGGAGGATGGAAAAAGCTTTTTATCAAAGGAGCCCTTTTGCTTGTGTTTGGAGTTTTTCATGTGTGCATGAGTGCATACACATGAACATGCACATACACACACACAAACCAGACAGACGGACACACACACACATCAGACACACAGGCACACACAGACATAGACATGTGCATACACAGATGCACACATTCATTCACACTGATACACGCAGATGGACACACACAGACACATACAGAAACAGAAACACACAAAGACACAAGACAGACAGACAGACACACACATACACACACACACACACACACACACACACACACACACACACACACACACTTGCAGACTACAGAGCATTTCTCTACTTTTTCATTATCTGTAGGTTTGGGGTTTGTGAATTAATAATTTCCAAAATACTACCCCTTTTTCTAAGATCAGCCAAGTTGGTCCTATAGGAACTCTGAGGTCTCTTCCCCAAGTTTAAACAGACTAACTTCATGAACACACTATATGTTTAAGAAATCTTTAAAATCTTCAAGCTTATCTCTTCTAATTCACTTTTAGAGAAAGGGTAGAGGCAACTGAACGTGCTACAGTGGTTTGCAATTTACAATTTTCAGAGTACTATGTCAGTCATGGCCCCTCAACTTTTTAATTCACACCACAAGCCTGTGGGTAGAAAGATTCTTCACCCTACTGATGGGTGAAGTTCCAGCAAAGTCACACTAGTGAGATCTTAAGTAATGACTTTGAACTTTTTATTGTCTGCCGTTCAGCACTCACTGCGGACTCAATTCTGCTGTAACCTAGAGTTTAGAACTAATCCTTTTGTCATATAAGATAGTGGAACTCCAAGAATCATGGCAACATTCAAGTTATGTACAAGTCAAGGTTTCACTGGTCAAGGGCCAAAATTGTGCTCCACAGTAGAGCACATGATTTCTAACACCGTTGTCTGAATGTGAAGCATACATCTCTACTCTTTCTCTTCAGAGTCATTCTGCAGTGAGACAAGTAGCCGGCATCTCTTATTTTGCAGTGTTTCGAGTTCTTCAAACAGATTCCACTGACTCTTGCTGTCAAAGACTAACCTCCACACAGGTAGAGACTGTGTTTTGGTCCTGCCTGTGCTGATAAGCACATTGAATCTTGGATAACTCATTGACATCTCTGAGTGTGTACTTCCCCTCCAACATAGATGTCTTGTCCTAAAGCTTCCTTCCAAAAACACTGAGATTCAGTCTTATGATTTTAAACTAGATTCTAACATCTAGCCCTCAGGGGATTGACATAAAATATTCAAGATCAGCTTCTGTATATAAGCCGATGAAGAGAAAAAGGACAGTCTTCTGTAGCATTCTACACCTAATCTAAAACACCACCTGATTTATTTATTTATTTATTTATTTATTTATTTATTTATTTATTTATTTATTTATTTGCAGGCTGTTGTCTTTCTCATCTGTCCTCCTACTTCACACCTTTCCAGGTTTCACTCAAGAAAGCTCCCTGACAAGGTTTTATTTTATGTTTTTTCATTGAATCATTATAATACATACAAATACTATAGAAATTAATGAATGTTCAAAAATATTTGTTGAACATATTAATACCTGTATACACACACACACACACACACACACACACACACACACACACATGAAAAGCATGGTTGATTTCAAGTTAGGGACACTACAGATAATTTACCTTATAACACGAACTTGAGATTCAGAGTCAGCTGCCACATAAAGGCTATCGATCTATGCTTACCCTACACATGGTATAGCAATTTCTTCTACTACAAGTGCATTGTGCCTTGGGACCTGTGAGGAATTGTCTTAGGACTGCTAACATGCCAAAGTTCATTCAGGTTTAAACCCTTTGTATTAAAGTGGTACACTAGTTGCATATAACCATTGTTTTATATCACTTATAGTACCTAATATGATATTCCTGCTATTATTTGAGATTTGAGAGAATAAATATAAAAAAGTAGTAGTTACTAGAAAAAAAAAATCTGTGCTGTTAGTATTGATGTCCTGTCTCAAGAGTAGAGTACCAGATTAACATGTGCAAATCCAAGGGTTTGTTTTCCAACACTGGAAAAAAAAAAAAAGAGGATATTTTTCTCCTAGGATTGATTGCCTCCAAGGATGTATATGGAGGCTGTGATGTACAATAATCAAACTGAGATTCTCAAATAATGAGAAAAATCTCACAAGTAGCTTGATATGCCAAAAGACCAACCTGGCAGCTGTGTGTTTGCCTTATAGTGCTAAAAACTCAGTGTGGTATCATCATTTCAAACCATGTCCCAACTCAGCATGAGAAACGTTCTGTATGGATAAAACCTTAAAGAGAGCAGATTGATTTTGTTTTTCTGTTGGCAAAAAGCAAGTCTTAAGAGTGATGGAATTTAATCTCACACCAATTATATTAGTTTGAACAGCTGGCTTTGCAGGTATCATTCCCTTCCATGTTCCTTTTAATAAATGCTCACGGATGTCTGTCAGTGAGCTCCTACCAGGCTTTAGATTCTGAGACTGTCAGGGGACAAGTGTCAGGAAGCATTTGTTGGGAGCTCTCATATTTGACTGTCCATTCATGGGGATTTGTTAATTGATGTTTAAGCTGTTGCATTCCACATGAACAAGCATGACTGACAGCCTTTAATGGTGAGTTTCAAAGCAAAGGTGAGTCATAACTGTTAGTGCGGCACAGCCTAAAGGTAGCTACTACTGTTCCGTGTAAGCCATGAGTGCCTCTGGGACAGAACTAGGAGTCATCGAGCTCCACCGGAGCCTTAGACGAGAAATCCTGCAGCCTTTAATATAAACACGGCCCCACCCAGGACACCAGCTTTTACGTGGAATTTCCTGGTTATGAGCTATTTCATGTAGAGCTCAGTGGAATGGAGTCTGGAAATTCAGTGAGAGTCATTCAATTTCCTGTGACTAAGACTGAGGTCCAAGTTAGCAAGCAGGTCTTCATGGTGTTCCTTGTGTTTCTTTTTGGGTCAACAAAACCAACACACACACACACACACACACACACACACACACACACACACGTTTCCTCTGTTTAAAGAGCATACTTGGAACTGAGTGTCTCCTTGACCTAGTACAAGTCTATAATGTCCCCAATACTTTTATGGTTAAGAAAACCTGGCTTGACTCTTTTTTTTTTGTAATGTTTTCCTCTTTTTAGTTTTGTCTGATTGCTTCCAATCACTGGAGTAAGTAAGAGAGGAAAAAAATGAAGCTGTCTTCAAAAAGACTTCAAATCTAAAGTTGCTCATTCACATTTTGATAGCACTTTAAGAATCACCTTGAAAAATAATAGTACTTCATGCTGTGTAGATACTGTCACACACACCTTAAATATCATGGGCAATATGCATGGATTTGTGACATTTCATGCAAGAGCATCCTTCAGTCACTATCAGTTGCTAATTCCTGGGTTCAACTTTAATTGTATGAACCAGCTAGGTTGCTATTGTCTCGGCTGCAGCAGAAGCAGCTTCCCCTCTAATCTCTGCCCCGCCCCGACTGGGGGTGGGGGACTCACAACACTTTGCATACTTTAGAAACATACATTTGAGATAGCATACCTCACATGATCTCCTTTTTCAATGTGACCCTTTTAGCTGGAAACCTTTGCCCTCTTAAAGGCTAACTTATAGGGTTTTAGCACCTGGCTGGAAAAAAAAAAGTAGTTAAATAAAAGAACAAATGAGCCATTGAGAAGATAATGGGGGGTACTGTGACTGAGTGTATTAATATTTGCTTTTCTTTTAAAAGCGCCCAGACATGTTTCATCTCAGTCGGTGTAGCAATCCAGCGACAGTCAGCGCAACATGCACCCAATGTATTTAGACTAGTAGTTTTCAAATAGATTTTTTTTTTTTTAATGCCCCACCTGCTTGGAGACATTTAAGCATGTATGGAGGCACTTTGGGTGTGAGCTGATGAGAAAGCATTACTGGTCTCTAGTGTATAGAAGTCATGATGTCACTAACGTGAGATAATACACAAAAAATATACTACCCCAGAAAGACTTTTTGACCTAACATGTCAACAATGTCCACCAAGAGCAAGAAATCCTCATATAGAATCTTGATCGCTGACTCTATCATAACCATGTGTTTTGTGAGTTCCTGCCTCAAGTACTTTTCTGCCTTTGTATCTATTATAAGAAAATACCTAAGGTGCCATAAAAGACTAGATTTTTAGTGAGCCATCTTTCTCATACATACAAAAGGCAGCAAAATTATAAGACTATATGTCTAGCTTTCCTAGACAAGACAGGTGGGCGTAGGCCCCACTCAGCCACTTCCCGGAAGAGGTAACTATCTGAGATCTCCTAGAAAATTTACATATCCGATTTTCTTGATTAAGGATCCTGAGATAACGGGAAAATACTAACTGCCAGAAGGCTCATAGCTAAAATGTGAACAAATTAATTCCATCCTTTGCTTTGAAGACAGCCACACCATGAGTGTGTGGCACTGGGCATGAGGTGGGAGAACTGGAATCATGCAGAGAAGCCTAAAGCATCACCCAGAGATCCTTTATGTCTGTCACAATGAAATATGTACCTATTGTTTATAAATATTTCCTGAGTAGATG
The DNA here is from genome assembly GCF_000001635.26 of Mus musculus. Taxonomy (NCBI): domain Eukaryota; kingdom Metazoa; phylum Chordata; class Mammalia; order Rodentia; family Muridae; genus Mus; species Mus musculus. Next base: position 3,446,543 of record NC_000081.6, read on the forward strand.
TAGTGGAGTAATGTACTTTTGTAATGATCTTTGTACAACAATCAGTCTCTAGCAGTGCCTAGAGAATAGCAATCCCCAAAATGAAGAAGTGCTTAGACCAGGAAGAAAAAGCTATGACCCTGCCCACTGATTTTCACCTTTAAAAAACAAAATTGCTGAATTATTTGTTTGAAAGAAACCTTATATGGAAACCCACTGTGTGGAATTAAAATAAGTGTTATACAGAGCTCTGCTTAGGCAAGGATGGGACCTCCTATGGCAGGTCCGTTATACACACCCACCATTCTCTCCAACCCCGCCAGATTCAGCAACTCTTTCTACCTTGGTATGCCTTAATTGAACTCTATCAGATTTACACCTGAACACCATTCAGGAACTGTGTAAAGTTTTTCAATTAAGTCCCCCCCCCCCAAGTAAGCTCATGTGGCTATATTAGAAACTGTTTTAGGGGAGGGGTTGAGGAGACAGCTGAGTTGACAGGAAAGTCCCTGTTGTGTAAGCTTGGGGACTAAGCTCAAACCCCAGCACTCACAATTACAAAGAGGCCACAAATTTGAAAGAGACCGAGAATGGCTATATGGGATAGTGTGAAGGGAAGAAAAGGAAGGAGTGTTGTAATTATATTATAATCTCAAAAAATAAAAGAAATAATTTTTTAAAGGCATGCAAGTGCAGACTTGTGGTCCCAGTGCTAGAGTGGAGACAAGCAGACCCCTGGTATTATCTGGCCAACTAGTCGAGCCAGTGATAAACCTTGTCTCAAAAATAGTGAGCAGAGCCAGAGGAAAGGCATTGAAGAAGGTTGATCTCTGTCTTATACATGCATCTGCACATAGCTTGTACATGCATACACACACACACACACACACACACACACACACACACACACACACACCTGAACAACAGAGCATGTGAAGGTATTGTCCTTTGGTAGAGTGGGTAGGCTGAAGAGGTGAATATCTGGCTCAGTCCCCTTGGGAGCTATGCTGATAATTCTCTAGTGGGGGTAACCCCAAAGATACAAAACACACTATCAGCATTCCAGGCTCAGAAAAAGGTGGTTCTAGTAGCCTGAGGCAGCAGATGAGAATAAAGGTGATAGGTGTTAGGTATGAAAGCCTAGAGCAATCTATGTGCCCAATAATGGCAAAGGGGTCGACCACAAAGGACAGCCTCCTGTAGAGTGGCTTTGGCTTTTTACATTCTCTGAGCCTCAGTTTTCCCATCTGTTACACAGGAGAGAAATGACCTGTTTAAAGCCTTCAACCAGTAAATGACCACAAAGACGATGTAGAAAGAGTACATACAAGTCCAGATACTTGTGACTACTCCTGGCCTTAAGCCAAGGTTCTGCAAACCCTATGGCCTAAGTAAGCATGCAGACTAAATAGAGACATACAATTTAAATTTATACTAGTATAAAACCAATACCAGCAGTTCAGTTGCACAGGAACTTTTGGGAACCAAGGGTAATGACTATAGACCTAGACAACCACACTTAGAAACATTCAGAAAATGTGATGCTGGCCTAGCCAACAAAGAAACTGGTCTTATGATACACAAGTTTGTCTATCTGTCCAGGACCATCTGAGCATGCCACCTTGGGTATGTTGCTTCAGTCTACCCCAGTGTTCTCAATCTGTGGTTTGTGCCCCCTTTGGTGGGTCTTATGACCTTTCCATGGAGACCACCTAAGGCCATTGGAAAACACAGATATTTTCATTAGTATTTATAACAGTAGCAAAATTACAGTTATAAGGTAGCAACAAAAATACTTTTATGGCTGGCGGGGGGAGGGGGGGCGGGGGAGCGGGTCACCACATCATGAGGAATTGTATTTAATGGCTGAAGCATTAGGAAGGTTGAGAACCACTTGTTAAGCATAGACTCTACCCTTAACAAGCTGGTCAGACCAAACTGCCTTACTCAGGATGAAAGTGATTGTCTTTCACTTGCTTCCCTAGGTTCCTGTTCTCTCTGCAGCACATACTTTTATCACAACTACTGCTAAGAAAAACATGTCCCCTATTCCCAAACCAAAGGAGCAGTGGGTCAATGAAGGATGGAGGAGAAACGATGCCAAAGGTCGGAGGGAAAGTGGTCCTTTTCCAGATTAACCAGCTCCTCTCTAAGTGCTTTATGTATGCTAAGTACATCTTCTTCCAGTGGATTATGTTCTAACCCTCACAGGCTTTTAAAGTTACAGTCAATTATTGTTGCTATTCATTTTCTTATTTTGTTTGGGGGAAGCAAAGCTTTGCCATTCTCTGGCATGGTGTAACACTAATTCTCTTCCCACTAAAATCAAGGTATTAATAAGGTTTACACAAAGCACATTCCTATCTGAAAGTCAGATGTCAAAGCACTATTTCCATTTCCCTACATATGCAAGGCTAAAATTTAAAGGGGGCACACAATATTATTTTCACATTTAGACCTTAAGAAACTAAGGACTTTTCTAATATCATATTTACTTTCAACAATGAGAAGAGCTCCACACATCTTACTAGGGGAGCTGTTATTTAGGGAGTGGGTTCAAAAACAGATTCAGGTATTTATAGGATCTACAGTCAGAGTCTTTCATAATCTCAAAAGTTCAATGTCCAGAAGGGCAGTGAGAACTTTGATTTGGGGTCTACAAGTCTTTTATATTTCTGTACCTGTCAATATTTGAGTAGACTTATCAGGTAGGTGGGGCACAGATAGAGATTGTCTCAGGGTGATAGTGTTGGGGGGCCAGTTCATTCCATGTACAATGTTGGCCAGTGGCTGGCATACTGGGAGGGGACAGTGTTCAGTGACCTGAATGTAGGAAGGCATTATGCTCAGAGGCATTATTATCTGGAGCAAAATTATGGTTCTGGTGTCATTGGGCCCATATAAAGCTATAAATAAAATCATTCCAGCCTCAGAGAAAAGCCCTGCATGCCAGCTTCTACCACTGAACAGTTAATTTTAGATCCTTCCCAGAGTAAGGGAATCCAAGTTTAACCTGTACCCTGCTTAGACTTGGCCATTCAAAATAGCAGGGACAGTTGTGGGACTGGACTGGAGAAATCCCAGGTCAAGATTTTGATGTTGATTTATTCATTCACCTCACAAATAAGTAAAGATATTTGTCAGAATGCCAGAGGGTGAGACACAGGATAAGAAGGCTATTCTTCCTATCTGAGAGCCTAGTGACTTCCACATCAATAATTCTTTATTACATAAGTTATGTAACACCATTCTGGCAGTTCTTTGAAGCTATTTACTTTGAGTTCAATCCAAACTTGTTACACAGCTTGAAGCATAGATGTCATTGCGGCTTCACTCAGAAAATGGACCCAAACCTTATGCCAGACCCCATATACACGTCTTCCCACCCATATTCTTGTTAAAAGATTAGGTAGAAGTATTCTGAAACACTTCTCTAGTGATTGAAACATGAACTGCTCTCGTCTGTGCAACTATGTCATGGAAGTATAATGGAAATACTGCTAAGGCTACGGCTTAAGAACTAGAAACAGAGACTTCTGGCAAAAGTGTCTGATGGGACTCTGTTGATTCATTTTGAGTCATGTTGGGGAATTAGGGACTGGAGGAAACTTACAGCTGAGGTTGGTGAAGTTCCCCAGGCCTAGGACCCTCTTGGTCTATATAATGGTCTCCATACAGGACACCAAGGAATACTCTCTCTGGATGATCAACTGTGCAATCAGAAGTCAAGTAGCATTCATCCCTACATTTCTACTGTCAACATCGAGGAAGCACTGCTCTGGGCTAGAAGATGACAGTGAGCTAGTGAGCATGTGAGCTAGTGTTGCTGACAAAGATAAACTGGGATCCTGAGGCCTGCTGCTCTGAAAAGAAATGAGTGCTCTTCTCCTCAGTATTGGGGAATGCTAGTGAGCACTCTACTACCAGTTAGGGGCTCAGTAGTAAAGATAAGTAGTCACATGGACCCAAAGCCAAGCCATGAAGGCACTTTGGTCGATGAATCTAATAGACCTATAGCTCTTCATCACATGGAGTTTAAAGTTAAAGTTTTAACTAGAACCAGCTCTGGGAACACAACCACATTAACTTCAATAGAGGATGGGGAAGGAGAGGAAGAAAGGGGAAGAAGAGGAGGAGGTGGTGGTGGTGATGTTGTTGTTGTTGGTGGTGGTGGTAGTAGTGAAGGAGGAGGAGGAGGAGAATCAGGAAAAAATTAAAACCACCAACCATAGGTCAGAAGACTCTGAGATAGTTTTTCTAGTGCTCTGTGATTGAGGGACCCTGGCTGAATTAGTCTAAACTAGCATGGGCTTCTGCATAGTTGAGACTAGATTGGCCTCTGGCCAGAGGCAGATAGCCAGGTGTGCTCATGAACATCCAATTTTTGCAGATATCCCACACCAATTAACTTATATCAGTCTCTTCCCTGTCAATCCCCAAAAGGAGTCTCAGTTTGGGTTACCTAATCAAGGTGCTATGGGGACACTTGGTAAATCAGGACAGGTTCTTGTCCTGGACAAACCTGGGATCCAGGGCAGCTAAGTAGATAGATGATCTGTCATGGGCACTTGGATTACTCGGGGGTCGTCCTAAGTCTTCTACTTACAAATTAGCTGAGACACTACTTATTCACCTACACTGCTAAGGTCTTCACTGGGTTGACTCAGCTGCTGTGTAAACCTAGCCACCTTCTAGGATTCTGCCCAGCACAAAGCATTGTGCATCTCAGCACATCCTGCTTGCTTTTTGTTGCATTATATGAGGGAAGCACATATCCTGCAATAATAAAATGCTTAAGAGTTTGTTAAAGGTCTTGAGATACAGTAATGAATGTAGAAAGACTTTAATGGAGAGTTCAGTCCATTGTCCACATGGTAGACTTGCTGGTATATGGTCATCTATACCATGTGACAGTCAAAAACATAGGTGACTAGAGGGCCATAGAACTTGAGCTAGGCATAGATAAGAGGAGTTAGAAAAAGGATGCCAAATACAGCATTAAAAACATGATGCTCTCTCCCCAGGCTTGGTATGTTCCTATGCAAAGGGGTACTACCCTTCAGCTCCTACCACTTTACTGTCAGCAAGATGACCTGTGTTCCATGACTCCACTATATTAAAAGTGAATCAATGCTTTTTTTTGATAACATTTAATTAAATGTGTGGAAACTTAGAACTGGATGAATAAGAATATACTGATAGTCTCAAAGTTAAAAGTCTATTAATTGAACCACAAATATTGCACTTAGGATATCCTTAATATTTCTCTGATCATGATCTATCTATCTATCTATCTATCTATCTATCTATCTATCTATCTATCTATCTGGTATATCCTTAATATTTTTCTGATATTTATTTATTTATTTATTTATTTATTTATTTAGTCACCTTTAGACTGTCTCTCTTTTGACCTATTTTAATCTGTATCCTCTTCACTCATCCTTTCAAATTACTTTTATTATGACTATTATTTCCAAGGAGAAATTCTAACAATATTATTATCTAGCCTAAAACTCTGTAATAACTAAGGGTACTCACACCTGAAGTATGTTTACATCTCTGCTTCACCTTCTATAAATTATGGGCTCCTTAATGTCGTGAACATAAATTTTAATTTCCTCTTGGAACCCAAAAAGTATTTTAAAAAATGTCAAAAGTCAATTTTGTGTCATTGTTTACAAATGACTCTTCTTATATCTCTCATTGGCTCCATCTAGAGTCACCTGGCCTGCTCCAACATGCTGAAGTCCAATGTCAAAGTACATTTGTGATATGAGGAGGTCAAGGTGACACAGGACTGTTGATGTACATGGACATGAGCCACGACATTAGACAGATTATGAAACTCTTCTTGCTTTGTACGGTCAAAAAAGCTGACGTTGAAAGGTCTATGGCTTTCCCACTCACTTCAGGGAGAAGTCAAAGCTTTAAATTACTCGGTTTTGACATTGTTTAAAGGGACACCCTTAAATGTTTATCAGCTTCAACTGTGACTCTAATACTTCTTTGATCTATATCCAGGATTTCTTGGCAACTTCTAATGACCATGTGTAGCTTCAACTGTAGTGGTGTAGAGTTTGTTTAAAAAGTAAAAACCCCCTACTGTGCAATTATTTCCTGTTGAACAGGAAGAGCAGCAGAATCTTCCAACTAAACATCATGTTGCTCTGCATATGATTATAAAGACTGTTCAATAATATAAAGTGAACAATACTTGCTGAATTCTGGTTCCTTTAGAACATGGCATATCATTCTAGAAAAGGTTCTTTTCTCTTAAATGGTATAGAAAGATACAATATGTTTTGTAGAAGCTTTCTCCAGAGTTGGGAGAAGCAAATTATAAGCTTTGCCTATAGTTATTATTAATAGGTTATAATATATATATATATATATATATATATATATATAAACTTTATATATAAATATTATACCTAAACAGTATATATGCTCTCTGTAAATACTAAAAATGTATAAATAATGTTCCATCCTGTGTTTAGCACTTTTGTTTTGACTGGCCTGCTTACAGCTTTGAGAAATATTATTATTTGATGGATTTGGCACATACTTTTTCTTCCTTTCCATAAATTGTCAGTTTTTCGAGGCCAGACAAGTCCCGTCTTTGCCTGTGGATCCTTTTGCCATCTGGAGACGGTATAATTCTACTGAAATCAACTTCCTTAAGTCTGTTTCCAAGAGAAACAAAGTGCTCATGTGCAGTGAGCTCTGCCAAAGACACCTTTCTTGTCTGTAAATGCTCAGTAGATATTTGTTGATTTTTAAATGCATAGAATGGAACTACTCCTTGCATGCCATTCACTGAACATTGCATGCCATTCATTGAACATTGTATCATTTGGTAATTGAATGAACAGTTTTCTATGTTCAGTGCTACTCCTATGTAGTGTGATATGGGCCATCGCCACAGTTCATGTACAGAGCCCGATCCTCTCACTATACTTACCTAATGTCAAGATAACTTATTGAAGATATTTCTTGTATTCCTCATGACTCCTAGATTTAAGTTTTAAAAATAGGAAGCACTGAAGACATGTGCACACAGTGACCTTGGTGAATTAATGATTCCACGTTCACTTTGAGTTACTCTGTTCAGGGAGTCTTGATGATTTGCCTTCATCATGAGAGGCAGACATTAAAGAGTCAGGCCCTCCATCACTTCCAGGAGCTCTTCCTGTCCTAGCCAGACTGAACTTCTCTGCACATCACGGATTGGTTTGCTTCTTCCTGAGGCTGCTGAGGCCCAAGGAGAAGCTGAGTTGCTGACTGCATGCTATATAAAGATAGATGGCATACTTTATAGTGGGCACTCCTATACGCACCAAACCTTTGTGGTCATTTTTCAGCAAGCAATATTCTACATACAGCCAGTGGAAAAATCGAGCTGGTAAAGCCTTCTAAAGATGAAACAATGTTGCCCCTTCTTAAGGATGGAATAAGGAATTCTCCATGAGATTATATAACTTGCACTGAGGAGGAATATGGGGCCTCATATTAAGGATGAGTGATAAAAAAAAAAACAAAAAAACCCTTGCTATTACATTGTAAACAATACAATGATCTTACTCTTCAATGTTTGGTTCCCATTACATTTCCCACAGGGCAATTAAATTTAATTAAAAAAAAATCCTCTCAGACCCAATACATTTCCAGTTGTGTATGTGCCCAAACAAGTAGAGCCCCGCTTAAGTAGTCAAGAGGCAGCTTTCCCTTCCCATACAGACCTGTCATCTCCAATCTACCTCGGGGGCAGATTTTTACAGGTGATTACCTTATGACAAACCACTTAGTACTGCTACATATTGTGCCAATCAAGCCAAAACAAAGAACGAATTAAAAAAAAAAGAACAAAACAAAAGAAAAGAAAACAAAAAAACTACGTTGTCTAGGAGCTGAAGGGGTTTGCAGCCCCATAGGAGGAACAACAATATGAACTAACCAGTACCCCCAGAGCTCCCAGGGACTAAACCACCAACCAAGGAGTACACATGGAGGGACTCAAGAATCCAGCCGAATATGTAACAGAGGATGGCCTAGTCAGTCATCAATGGGAGGAGAGGCCCTTGGTCCTGTGAAGGCTCTATGCCCCAGTGTAGGGGAATGCCTGGGCCAGGAAGCAGGAGTCGGTGGGTTGGTGAGCAGGGGGAGGGGGAGGGGATGGGGGGGGGTTTCAGAGGCGAAACCAGGAAAAGGGATAACATTTGAAATGTAAATAAAGAAAATATCTAATAAAATAAACTACATTGTCTTTAATTCTCTACCTATATAATTTTTAGTCTGCCTTATACTGAAAGAGGAAAATCGAAAATAAAATAGGTTGATCCAGACTTGGCAAAAAAGAAAAGAAACACATGACCCATGAATGTTATCTGAGACCCACAATGTGTCATGTGACCCACAATATGTCATGTACTAAGTCTGGCTATAGCTATTAGTTATGTGGCACACACACACACACACACACACACACACACACACGAGAATTCGGGAACATGCTTGCCTAGCTTGTCTACAACCTTGTAAGCAAACAGCATAGCCTATTTTCCTTTTTTTTTTTTTTTTTTGGTTTTTCAAGGCAAGGTTTCTCTGTATAGCCCTGGCTGTCTTGGAACTCACTTTGTAGACCATGCTGGCCTCGAACTCAGAAATCCACCTGCCTCTGCCTCCCAAGTGCTGGGATTAAAGGTGTGAGCCACCACGCCAGCTCTATTTTCCTATTTTTAATCTTTAGGCTATTTTAAGAAAGTTTTCTGAAATACTCAAATATTTAAATTTGCTTAGTTTAACAAAAAAAAAGAAAAGAAAAGAAAAAAAGAAAAAAAGAAAAAAGAAAGAGGGCAATGTTTTCTCTGCTAAATTCTTCCCTATCCATAGGGCTGATAAAATACATGATTTGTATTTACTATAACATGTTTCATTTTCATATGGTTCTTTCCTCAAGCCATCAAGTCGCAAACACAAATTATTAAAAAGGAAATTAAGAAGCAGTTTTGGAACTGGCTGTTGAAACCACCACTGTGTAAGGGACTCTATGTCTGTATTCATTGCAGCTGTCAACATAACAGCATAGACATGGAATAGCCCAGACTTCAGCTTGAAGCTCCTGCCATTTGCCACAGTGTGAGTGTCTCTAAAGCAAAAGTGGCCATCAGTCTAAGAGAAAGAGGTCAGATCAGGAAAGAACAATAAACATGGTTGCATCAATGTGTAATTTTACAAATAAAAGGTCAAATTGTAGAGACAACAGTGGTTACCACATTTGGGGTAGGAGAAGGACTTGGCAGACAGTCATCCATAGGGCACAAAGAAGCAAATATGCTGTATTGAGTCTAGTGAATTAATGAACACCAAGAGAGCTGTAGTTGAGCTCAGATTATTATATTCAGGATTTCTGCTATAGAAGTAGATCAAGGCTTCTCTTGCCACAGAGAGAAAATGGGTAATCATGTGTATACATGCACTTGCATGCACACATACACACAAGCACACACACGGCTTATAACATTATATATACTTTTTTGTCACCATTCTTCTCATGAAGTTGAAGGCTGGGCAAATGTTTAAGCTGTTGAACAGAACTTGGAAATTCTCTAGGTTTGAAAACCATTTGAACAGAAGTGGATGCTCATCATTATCCATTAGAGCACAAGGTCTCCAATGAAGGATCTAGAGAAAGTACCCAAGGAGCTGAAGGGGTTAACAGCACCATAGGAGGAACAACAATATGAAATAACCAGTACCCTGAGAGCTCCCAGGGATTGAACAACCAACCAAAGAAAACACATGGTGAGACTCATGGCTCTAGCTGCATATGTAGAGGATGGCCTAATCGGCCATCAATGGGAGGAGAGGCCCTTGGTCCTGTGAAATTTCTATGCCCCAGTATAGGGGAATGCCTGTGCCAGGAAGCAGGAGTGGGTGGGTTGTTGATGGGGTGAGGGGATAGAGGATTTTCAGAGGGGAAACAAAGAAAGGGGATAACATTTGAAATGTAAATAAAGGAAAATATCTAATTAAAAAAAGAAAAATAAAGAAAACCATTTGAGCTCTAATCTGTTAGCCTGGGATGCATTTCTCAACTTCTTTAATGATTGTTCTGCTGTGCTTTTCACTTCACTGGCTTTTAAACTCCTCAAGCCTTGCCCCTTGGACTGAAAGTCACCTTAGTGAAGAAAGGAGCGATTAAACCACCATGACTCTGGAATGGCAGAGGAGCTGAGCTGTAATTCTCTGGCTCAGAACCAGGCTCTAAAAAGCAGCCATGGGAAAAGCGGCTGAAGTGGAGCCCGTGACTCTCTCTCCCTCCACGTCTGACTTGTATAATATTGACATTATAACACCAGAAAAACCCAAAAATATTACAAACAATTATGATTTCTTTTCTATAAATATTTTTGGGATTGCTTTAAGAAATCAAATAGTGCATTCTATTCGTTCCCCTTTCCAAGTTGCTCCTAACACAGTCAGCAGCTCACTACTGGGCATTTATTTTTGGTCACAAGGTCAGCGGGACATCTTAAGGTGTTAAGTCGCCTGTTAAATTGTGTTTTCCAACATGAGTTGGGTGTTGAGTAAGGGAGTAGGCTACACTTAAAGCAGCAACAGAATCCAGAGGCACAGCATGGCAAAAACATATTGTTTCTATTCTATCCTCTAATGAAACCAGGAAAGAAAACTGCCTCGTGCTCAAGACAGTCTTCAAAAACGTCCGCCAGCCCTTTGTAAGGACACTTTTTTTTTTCTAGACAGACACCCCCACACCCATTTGCATTATTCTTTGTTGTTTCTGCTATGACATGTGAATCTGAAAATATTGAGACAACCGGGAGAGTATAAAAGAAAAACATAAGGGAACATAGTCAGACAGCTAAGGTAGCTCACAATTTCTGGGTAACGTTGGTCACCTAGTTTGGGTGTCTTTTTCCTCTGGAACTCAGCCAAATGAATGATTATTCAGAGAACAGGGGCACAAATTCATTGGAAGCCTGAGATTTACATCTCAGGGAATATGATTAAGGGGACTGCATTCCAGGCTTTGGAAACAGATTCTGCTATGCTTAGTTACAGATGAGCTGAGCGATTAGTAGGCTAATGATGCTTTGGTGTGATTTTAATATCTCTCCCGGAGACCCGGCTTGTCTTCATCATAAATGTCCCCCTGTGCATTACGTAACATCAATTTCCAATAGGAAAATGTCAGTTGCCAAAGCCTACGACTCTTGCCCCACTTACACATCCCCAGAATGGCTCTCTCCTGGGTTATGAATTTAAAGCTAAGACAGGTTTCCTGTTTGCTGTTAACCTAAAACTTAGACGATTTTGTTCAGATTTAACACAGGACTGCTTTGTTTCTTTATACCACACAAGGAGAAAAGGAATGTAGAACTCACCCTCACTTCCAGAAAATGTGCTGCTGGTGACTGCCAGTGCCAAGGTTAAGAAGACCTGACAAAGATCCATACCTGAGACCTGCAAGACAGAAAAGGGACAAGGTCAAGGCAAGCAGCCACAGACCACGGTCTTGATATAACATTCAAAGCCCCGTGAAGTCGTGAGTGTGTGGACAAGAACGTTGTGGAAGAAATCTTAGTAAGTCTAGCATTGCCTCAGACTTCAGAAGTGCCCCATGTGTCATGAGGATGCACAGCGTGTTGGAATTCTCTCTCCATCCCATGAGCTCTTTCCTCAGGAAACAGAATGAGCAGTGCAGACTTTCAGGTCCTTGGCTTCCAGCCACTGGGTCACCTCACAGCAAAAGACCCACAAGCTCAGCTCTAATAACAGGGCCTAGTGTATTTTCTTTTAGTTTCATCTGGAGATAGAAAAAAATTGCTCAGCACAGGGCTTTGAATAAGACAAAAAATAAAATATAAAATAAAATAAAAATCTTCTATAATACTATACTAACATTTCTTACACCTCTTTCCCAAGGACCAAAGGAGCTTAATTTATGTTTTACAAACACTGTACTGATCCCAGGGAGGTGTAACAAGAGGGAAGCTGAGAGGTGAGAAATACCTTTCAAACATTAAGGGAACCCTGGGAATGACTGTGTGCTCTGAAACACCCAAGCATATGTTCACCAAGAGCCACCAGTCTCCATTTTTCTAGTGATTTAGAAGCCCAAGAGTGGCTGCACCTTCAGTCTTTCGGTCTAATGAATGAGGGACTTGATCAATGGGCTCTGTAAGCACATGCCTTTATCTGAAGGAAATACACTTCTTTGGGAAAATAACCTATGGTGACTATGTCCACACTTCTCTAGAGACAAGGCAGGATGGGTGGTAAAGAAACTCAGTACTCAACTCTTTGGGGAAGGATTGTTGCATTTGACAACTATTGCCAACCACTTTGATGCTTAGTCCCAGTATTTCCATAATACTGCCCTATTTACAAGTCACCTTATCAACACTCCACCAATTCTTCAATGGCCTCCATGGACTGATTTCTTTTCTCTTCTCTTCTCTTCTTTTCTTTTCTTTTCTTTTCTTTTCTTTTCTTTTCTTTTCTTTTCTTTTCTTTTCTTTTCTTCTCTTCTCTTCTCTTCTCTTCTCTTCTCTTCTCTTCTCTTCTCTTCTTCTTTTCTAACATTTGCAAACTTGACAATACTGATAAAACTCTTCCTGTTATCCCTAATCATAGTGAACTGCTGAGCAAGAATGTTTGCTTTCATGGCTCTACAGGTGTGGCTCTGGTAGCAGCCATGGAATCCTGAAGAGCTATAAAATGTCAAATGTTCTACATGTTCCTTTGCAGACAGAGGACAACATTTCAATTCCCTGATCTCCAAGTAGTTTTACTTTAGAAAACACATCTCTATGCAAACCCAGTATTTTCTTGTGTCTGAATATATTTGCATGCTTCACACCCTCCCTCCCAAACACTCACCCTTGGAATTTTTGGTAGGATCAAATGTGAAAATTAACTGGGAGGTTTTCAGGAAGTGGGATGTTACTGCAACCCACCATCACATTTTGATATTTAACTGGAAGGTTATGGGCTGACAGCTTTGCCTCATTTACTTCACAAATATAAATCACTAGCCCTCTGTCCTTACCTCTAGGAATACAGACAATGTAGTATTATTTTGGAGCCTCTAGCAAAATGCATCAATACATAGACTGAAATACAATAGACTGAAAATGCTATAGTGTGAACTTTTCTTTTACTCTCATTTTTTTTAATAGGGAACACACTGAGGACACAGACTCTAAACTTTAGTAATGATACTTTAACTAGTCATCTCAGAACACACTTAAAGGCAAGGTAGAGGCTCCTCCTCATGTACTATCTTGATAGCAGACTGTAAGAGTGAATTCTCAATTCCTGGGTTGTTTATCTTTCTTTCTGAGTAGGTGTATGGAAATGTTTGCATTTCTTAGAAGATACTATCCATGCCTTAGAAATCAGATCTTAAAGCATTTTTAAAAGACAAGGCAGGTGCCAGAAACAAATGGGATTTAGGTCAGAAAACTAGTAGACCATCTTTCCCTAACCATCATGTTTTGTGCTTTCTTCATTTTGAAGTTCCAGATACTGAATCCTAGAAGCCACATTTTACATGTTAGGTAGGTTCTGCCACTAAATTGCTTCTGACTTAGTCCCCAGTCTTTTCCAAGCTGCTTCATACACAGGAATTTTAACTTCTCTCAAATAAGTTACTACAACACTGTTGTAAGACAAGCATAGCTCAACATAACACATTTTTATGTCACACACACACACACACACACACACACACACACACACACACACTAAGCAAATTGGAATTCCAAAAGCAAATTAGCCAGGAGTTCATTTTTGTCTCCCATCACAGAAACAAGGTTATTTAAAGCTGCAGTTCTCCCCAGTGGGAGATCAGAACGGTTCATTGCCACCTGGAACATACTGCAGAAGGACTGGACTTGTAACACTTCAGGTATAGGAACCAGAAGGCGGACACAGAAATGTAGCTGGATTCAGTAGGAATGATCTACTATATCGGACTCTAGTCTCTCCTTTTCCTTCATTGGTGTTTCAGCAGATACAGTCTAGAGAATTTGCCATTGGCTTTGTATGCTGTCCCAACCAGCTTTGCAGAACTCCCTATAGAATCTTCTGAGTGATTGGAATCTCGTGTACAAAGCTCTAGCTGAGATCAAATGCTACAAGTGTTATTGTGGACTTGGGAGAAGACACATAGAGTTTGGAATTTTAATTTAACACAATAGCATGTGCCAAATACCAGAAAGAGAGAGCCCCTTCTTCAAGCTTCCCCCTCCCCCAAATGTCTAAACTTACAATGATCCATTAACTTCAAGGTAGAAGAGTTCATCCAATGTGCCCCTCTAAGAGGCATTTTTAAAGGCAGCCATTTTTCCCCCCAGAGGAATATACCAAATTTAATTTCTACGTTTGCAGTATTTTCCTAAGGGGGGGAAAATCCTACTTTAATTTTCTTGTGATACTTATTCATTCTTTGGCTACAGCCTCCTGGAATATTTTCAGGAAGAGGAAGAAAATGGGCTTCTTTTCTTTCATAATGGAATTCACACCATTTCCACACTCCAAGTCTGAGGCATTTTGCCTGCTTTCCTCCTTCTTCCAGGGAGAACCAGTTAAAAACTAGAACAATCCAGCTGGTGTATTCTGTAGGTTGCCCAACAAAGAATGCTCCTAAATCATACAGTCAGGCTTATGAGATATTGATTATACTGTGACTTTGACATAGTTCACAGACACAAAAGAGGATATTCAAGTGAGATATGACATTTCCCCAAACATATAACTAACTCAATGTAAAAAGGGCATAGGCTACATTATGTTGAATGAAAATGAACAAGTAATTTTGGACTGATTAGTAGCTGCTAGAATTGGAAAAAGCCCTATAGGGATTAATACAAGAGTTATCTGAACCGTGTTTCTTAACTATAAAAACTAGAAAATATTTAAAACTGAGAAGAGATGGATTCTAATTAGAAATGGAAAGTTAAAATAGGAAAAAGAATCAGCCATTGAGTTCAGGGAGGGGCTAAAAATTAGAACTAAATGATAGATAAGATTTTGATGTGCAAATAGAGTGAGACAAGCCATGGCAAACTTGTACAGACCAAAGCTCAATGCCAATGATCCGGGGTAGGGATGGAATCTGAGGGTGTTTAGTTAATATTTTGAGACTAATAAATTGACACCATTGGCCAGATTTATAGGTAAACCTGCATTAGCAAGGTAGAACAGGACTGAAGCAGCGTTTTTGATCATATAAATCAGCCTTTGCTGTAGATAATATGCAGAAATGGATTTTCCTTAAGATAACATTGCTTATCACGTTTTCATAATTTAATCATATCCAGGTATACTGAAAAGATCTGTGATAACAGGATATAGGAGAAGATAAAGGACCACAAGTCTATGATAAGTGGTGAGTGAACACATGAATGAATAAGAAGGCAGAGGTAGGGATGCTGGGATCTGACTTGCTTAGGGGGAAGAGAAGGTCTCATGATTGTTTGGGCTACTTGGTGGATGACACAGTTATGAGACTTCCAGAAATGTGAGAGTTGTGAAGCTCAAGGTACAAGAACAAGGGCTACAGGAAAAGAAGCCATCAATGAGGGTGGCAGTTGTATAGAGATGAGTATTAGGTAAATGTAACACAGTGACTAGACTGCTTTGTGAAAAATGCCTATCTTTGTCAAAAGTAATATTAAAATGTGCATTAATGACATGGGGGGAGATCTGTTCCTGCAGCTTGTTTATAATTAGCAGAAACAAAATAAGCCATCATCCTAAACCAGCCATATTCTCTGATCCTTGCATATTTTAAAAGAAATTGAACAATGACCTCCTTAAAGTTCACTGCTAGCATATTAGTATGTGGGAGGAGTTAAGATGGAGTTGGGCTGCAGTCTTGTCAAGCAGGTTGGGAGCAACTCCATGATGACAGCCAAATTAGCCAGAAATATTAAGTTCCCTTAAATTCTCATTTTGCCAATTTCAGGTTTTCTTTAAGTCCAGTTGAAACAGAACTGCTCATGTTGCCTAGGAAAGACATTTAGAAGATAACCTAATGAACATGTGGTACCCAGTGTTGGTGTGTATTAGTAATAGAATATTGCAAAACTGTACTAACTCAGCATGGAAAAATGCAACGGCCAATCCAAATGATACCACAAATCACCTCCTTTAATTAGCACAGAGCATTTATTTGGTCATTTTTTACAGTGGGGAATCATTTGGAAACTGATACAGATACAAATGCATTAAGGCAATTTATTTTCTTCCCATTAGTGGAAGAAAGAAAAGTTTACAGATTTTTTTTTAAATTGAAAATATTATGTCTGTGTGTGTGGGTGTGTGCACGTGTGTACATGCCACAGTATCAGTCTGGAGGTCAGTAGACTATTGTGGAGTCAGTTCTTACCATCCTTAAGGACATTTGGGGGATCTAATGCAGGCCATGAAGCTTGTATGGAAAGTGCTTTTCATATTCACTGATCCATCTCCCACCCCAGATATTAAAAAAGAATAATAACAAAAGTTGTGTGCTCCTTAACAGTGGGGACAGATTCTGAGAATAATGTTATTAGGTGACTTTGTCATTTGAACACTGTAAAGTTCAGTTAGACTAACTTAGATGGTATAGCCCACTGTATACTAAGGCTACATTATGATATCTATGTATCAATATGTATATGATGATGACATAAATATAGGTAGATTATATAGATATAATGTGTGTCTTTATGTATATAATAAATATATTCTCCTTTATATAATATATTTATAAGTATAAATAAAACATATACACCTATATGTTTATATATATGCATGTGGTATAGCCTATGTCATGAAAAACTAACAAGATTGAAATAAGTGTAAGAGATGGTGATGCAATCAGAATGCAGTAACCAAACTTTTTGTTTTCACAAGTAGGTGTATACATTAAGCCATGGCAGGAAGTATAATGCTAAAGCAAACACATGAACCTGTGGCATAATTAGTTATCACCCCATCACTAGCAAGTCTATCTACCAATTAGCTCAGTGTGACTGGCAATGCAGCAGGTTCGTCTTACCATAACACCTAATCCTAACCCTAACCCCAACCCTAATTATCACCCAACATGAGTAATGTGGTAACCATGTCAGGAAGTCGAGAGGCAAAAGGAATTTCTCATCATTATAGTGCACAAGAGTGCTCCTCGGTATGGACCCTGATATGGTCTGAAACATACTTATGTCTCACAGGGCTGCAAGTTTTTGAGATTGCTCTTTTCTCTGGAATGTACCAGGATTCCAGGATAGGAACTTTAAGTATGTATACTGTGAGGCAGAAGTAAAAAAAAAAAAAAAAAAAAAAAAAGGGCTATGGAATAGTCGTATATAAACAGTAGATCTTTCTTCCTACCCAACCAATAAACATATCTTGTTTGTGTCGGAGTTGACTGAAGTTACCAGTGGCTACTAAGCATTTAGAATATGGCTAAAGTGATTGAGGAGTAGAATAATTTTATACTGCATTTAATCATAACTGATTGTTTTACTTAAGCACTTACGTGTACTTAGAAAAGGTTGGAAGGTAGATATGCTTTTCCAGCTGTACAGTTTATGGTCTAAATTAAGGCCATAAAACTTAGCAGCTAAATTGAGATATGTATGTATCAGCTACATATAGATCTTGAAGACTTGGTAAAAAATGGATACAGCATATCTTAGTAATTATACTGATTGCATATTGGAATTCATAATTTAGATAATTGAATTAGCTAAAATATATTACTAATTAATTAACATTCATATCTTGTTTTTCAAATGTGATTTGTTGAAAATTTAAAATATGTGCTATGCAATAACTTTCTTCTTGGCAACATTGGTCATACATTTTGTGGTTTACATGTTTGTATTTACACTAAAACATTAAGCTCATTTATGCTCACATTACACTATCGGCACATATTTTGTAACAAAACAATAAGCAATTTAAAGTATTTTTAGTTATGTAAACATTATGAGCACATTTTCAGAGGTCCTCTCAAACACTGAACAATGGGGACCCAAGATTCCCGGAAGTCTTTGGAGGCCTCAGGAGATGACATTTGTCTGGGGTTTTGTAGGGGTTTCTTAGAGTGGCTGTTAGTTTTACTTCTATAAGTGTAACTATCCACATGAGTCTGCCTTTTCTGCCCACTGGCAAACGTCTCTTTGGAATTACAAAAGGACCACAATTTGCTTTTGCCAACCTCTGTGGCATAAACACCTCTGCCAAAGCTGATTTTAGCCTACCAATATGAAGCCAGTAGAAGCTGGATCCAGCTCGTCCCTGGCAGGGAAAGGGACTGTGGCTGGCTAGCTCTATGTGAAATATCAGGTATAAAGACTGGGGAATCTGCTGACTTGGACACAAAATGTTTGAGGGCTTTCAGAGTGAACTCTGGACATTTGATTTCATCCAGTGACACCTGATCCGCTGTCAGCAGATCCTGCTTAGTTAATCATCACCCGGAGAAGCAAACCTGGTCTACAGACATTGTCTCAGCCCTCTCACCTTGATCTTTATTTACAGACGGGGTGAGATATGAGGTCAAGTAAATGTGTTCTTGGGTCAGAGACTATTAGGTTCAAATCCAGCCTTCACTCACCTTAGCATGAACACTTTTTCAAAACAGCAACAATGAAAACTAAACAACAACCTTAGAACTAGATGAAGTGGCTTATTCAAATCATTCTTTTTCATTCTCCAATAAATTTATAATCATTAGAGTTCTGAGAATGGTACCACACTGTTCCCATGGAATAGACATAGAGCGGGACCTTATTTATATACTATATGAAACCTAAGACTGTGTGGGTGGTAAAGCAGTCAATTTACACCACATGAGAGTACAGAGAGGGAAAAGTTCACGCTCAGGTAGCATATGTTTCCTAGAACTATGCAGGAGCGCATAGTTGAGGTTTGTATTTATGTGTGCAGGGAATTTAAAAAGCATTACATAAAGGTTCAGTTGTGTGGGAACTATCCTTGGGGTTCTGATGTTGTTACAGGGCTTGGATCATTTGTTTTGTTAAGTATAGATTTTTAGAGCTGATTGAATAGGTGAATTCTAACAATCTGAGGACTAGCTTGAGACAGGGACCCTTCCTGGGACAACACAGAGCGGGTAGGGCCTTCCCTTCCTTTATGGGCTTAAAGCAGAAAGAACATTTTGGTAATCAGGTGTTTGGAGCTCTTATGGATGTGCCTGGCTATCCTCTTCAGAGAGGATTCCCTTACTGTCAGGACATTCCATTTAAAGTCAGCAGTGTGCACTGAGAACATTGTAGCAACTTTTCACAAGGAGTTCCTTTCACAGGGGTCACATACCAGATATCTTGCATATCATATATTTGCATTATGATTCATAACAGCAGTAAAATTACAGTTAAAAAGTAGCAATGAAATAATTTCATGGTTTGGGGTCATTACCAAATAAGGAATTGTATTAAATGGTCAAAGCATTAGGAAGGTTGAGGACCATTGGACTGGGTCATCAGCTCACCCAGTCTGACTGACTTGGTGCATTTATGGATTCTCAATGCAGGCATAATTCTTACCCAGCAGAGAAAAATTAGTTTTGTGATGCTGATTTGAACAGTGTCCCTTCTCACAGTTCTTTATACCATTTCCTTGCTAAAGCCATTTCTTTTTTCCAAATTAGAATTTGAAAAAGGAAACCACTTACTAGTTTCCTGGTTTCTCATTTTTCACAAGTGAATACTTTAAAATTCTGAGTTATAATTTTTTGAGATTATAATATAATATAGTATAATATAATTGCTTCCTTCCCTTCCCTCCTTCCAAACCCTCCTAAATGTCCTCTTTACTCCCCCATAGTCTTTTATTATTCATTAATTGTTGTTACCTGCAAATATGTATATGCACATGTGTTCCTAAATGTGACTTTCTCAGTCCATATGGTGTTACTTGTACATATGTTTTCAGGGATGACTTTGTGTTACGTAACAGTTGGTGTGCTCTTCCCTGGGGAAGACTTTCTCCTGCTCTTAGCATTTCTTAGTTGCTTGTAGTTGTTTGTCTAGGGCTGACGACTATTAACGACAATGTTAAAACAGAGAACACGGAAAATACTATTTAAACGTCTTTCAAGGTATTGGAATTTCTTTTGTGCTCAAAGACAGAAATGCTTCTTGTTTCAACTGGTGTAAAAAGAGGTTACTAGACTGAGAGGCAGCTTCTCACTGAGCAAAGTCTTCAAACAAAAGCATTTTCTATCTTGATAAGATAGTGACCCAAGAGGGAGCAATATAACAAGTCAGACTATTGCACATGCTTTCAAGTCTTCAAAGAATGCACGTGTCTCTGTCTCTTTTGGTGCAGTATCAGAAATGTAGGCTTTTCTAAGATAGAATTACTTTGCAACATATGAAATATCTTTGTTTTTCTCAGGCTTATATTATTTTGTTCAGTCTTCACATGGGGACTGCAAATGCAAACCTCATATGACAAATGAGAAAACGAAGATTTATAGGAATACAAAGACCAAGAGAATCTCCAAAAGTCATGAAAATTGGTTTTGTGCAGGCAGGGTCTGGAAGCATCCTCAGTACCTCTAAAGTCTACCTTTGATTTGTCTACTTTTCAGTTAGTAAACTGTACAAATTAAACATGATCGTGTCAGTGAGTATGTATAAAACTAGAGAGAAAAAGAAGATTTGAAGGAGTAAATATGAGATAGGATTAAATACAGAGAGGCAGACATCATCATATTTCTCTGCATAGGGCTGTCAAGGGTGGTGATTGCATAGATGCTGATATGATAACACATAAATTTTTATGTAGCAGTTTGTCCAAGGGCACAATAGTCATTTCTTTGCCTTACAACCTCCAAGAATACCTGGTCTACTTTTGAGCATACTGCTTATGGGCTATGCTGTGTACTCACTCGATGGCATGGGGTCATCCCCCTGCCTTCTTTAAGTCTCTCTATATAAATAGAAAGGAGCTACTTTGCCTAGACTGACTGGCTGCCAGGGAGATAGAAAACAGGCAGATCAATGTCATGTCTCATCTCTAAGAAGTTTACTACATAACTAATCACTTCACTCTTTAAGATTGTAGGCACTTGACCTTGGACCATTCATTGTAAATGGCTGGAATAAGTGTGCTTTAGAATAGTCTAACACACCAGTTCTCAATCTGTGGGTCATACCCTTTGAGGGTTGCATATCAGACATTTACATTACTATTTATAGCATTAGAAAAGCTACAGTTATGACATGGCAATGAAATAATTTTATGGTTGCGGTCAACACAACATGGGGAGATATATTAAAGGGTCACAGAAATTAGGAAGCTTGAGAACCATCGACCTAACAGAAATGCAAGTTGCATGTATCATCTAAATTTTTCTTGTGCTCACATTCAAAAAGGATAATATTAATTTAAATAAAACATGTTTTCAAAAAAATCACTGTGTTCTGGTTAACTCACAAGTAAAAACACCACATGGGTAGATAATGGCAGCTGCTTAAACACTTGCCCAGTCCTAGGCTCTGAGCATCTAAGCATGCCTCTGAACAGACACAATGGCCACTTGGAACCAATGTAACTTTGCGTAGGATTTTACACTTTCACTATTGATTTTGTTTCTGGTGGTTTATTCTACACAAGAAAAAGAACTAGACCTAGACCTAGACCTAGAGAAAGAAAAAGAAAAAGAAAAAGAAAAGGAGAAAGAGAAAGAGAGAGACAAAAACCTGTGGTTTGCTGAAACAAACAAAACAAACCCACCACCACACAAAAGTAGCTCTATGTCATTTTTCTTGACTCCTATGTCCTTTTTCTGCTGACTGCCCTTTCTCATCACCTAAGATTAGCCTTTCTTGGTCTCTTTCCTAAAGTTCATGCTATAACCACACAGCTGTTTTCATGCACATGTGTGTACATTGTAGGTTAGGGAAAGCATATGAGGAAGAACTTGTAGGCTCCTTTCTGTCTAACTTGGGTCACTTCACTTCAAATCACACTTTCCAAGTCCATTCACTGTCCCACAGATTGTCATGATTTCATTCTTGTCATAGATGAATAAGATTCCATTTGTGTGTGTCACTTATCTGTTGACAGACAGGTTCCATTTTCTCGATATCATGGAAGAGCAGTAACAAACATGGATGTGGAAATACCTCTATGGAGGGTATAGAGTTCTTGGACTATATGCCCAGGAAGGGAATGGGTGTATATGGTTCTCTCTATCTCTCTGTCTCTATGTCTCTCTCTCTCTCCCTCCCTCTCTTTCCCCTCCCCCTTTTCTCCCCTCCCTCTCTCCATTTCTCCCTCCCTCTTTCCTCTCTTCTTTCTTTTCTTTTCTTCTTTCTGTTTTAATTTTCAGGAACAAGGTTTCATATAGCCCAGCCTGCCCTAGAGCTTGTTATATAGCCAGACAAAGCTGTCCTAGAACTTAAGCCTCTATGCCCAGCTCATAAGCAAACTTTCTCTGTTAAACTGTTGAAAAAGTAAAGACAAACTTAGCTACCACAATTACTATTAATGAAGTATCAAGATAAAGAAATATGCATGCAGAGATGAAATCACTGAGACGATGTTTGAAAATGTAACCAATAAGCTGGGGAAGGTCATAGGCTGATGAGATCCCTTGAAGATTTCCCAATTACTCCATCAAACGTTGGCCAATTTAGGTACTGCTCTCATGGGACGTTACAGCTGTAACTAAGATGACCAATCTACTCATTTTCAAAAACAGAAGCCTAGGAAAGCAGAACTGGAAGTCAATTACTGCAGTGGGGGAGAAGGCAGAGAAATTAAGAAATTGAGAGCGACTCTATCTGCCTTTGGTGGAGGGAGAGCTTGAAGTCCAGTTCAAACTGGCAGCACCAACTGGCTTCTGGCTGTCTACCAGCAAGGAAACTGAAATACACACTCATGGCAGCAAGGACCTGAAACCAGCCAACAACTCCAATAAGCCGAGAGGGAGCTTCCAGAAAGTAACACCTGACCCCCCCCCCCCACCTTCGGTTACTTTGATTTTATCCCATGGACTCTAAGCTGAGAACCCAACTAGGCCAAGGTGGGCCTAGACATCTACATAATTGTGAAGTCATAAGGGAATGTTTTAAGTCACTAAAATTTGTGGTGATTTGCTATAGAAGTAATTGAAAATTAAGACAGGCTGTAAAAGTCTGTAATTAAGCCTTAGGCTGACTTCCTAGATCAGGAAGATAATAAATGATTCAAACTTATCTGCATATAGAAATCTGGATCCAACAGGGACTTTAGCAATAATATATACTGTCAATTGTTATGAAGTGCTACAAACAAATCAGATAGGAATTAATTTATAGTTTTATCTCCTGCAATTTCCTGGGATAAGAAGTATTTGAGTCAGAAAGTAGAATGTCTCAATGCAGACAGCTGCAATGTCCTCTCAGAGCATTAATTCTCCTATATTTCAACTCTACCATCAACAAGTTATCTTCTGAGTTTTAACTTATTTTCCTGTGTTATTTTTTTTCTTAAATATAGTAAACTGCAACAGAATTTTTCATAGTGCAGTAAGGAATGAAAAACAAAAAGATTTTATTCAGGAGCATTTGGTCTTCTTTCTTGACTTTGGCTTATGTAAACAGGCCCCGGTATCTGACTACCTAATATCACCTATTTTTTGAACCCATAAATCTACATGAGATTATCCAAGGAAAAAGAATACCATCTGGAGGATGGTGTCTTCATGAGTTTGTTGGCCTTGCTGTTCATCTTAATCCGAGGCCAAATGAGGGATGTAAAAACTGGAATATATTGGTAGGAAAGTAAATCAAAACCAAGGTTGAAACCTATCACTGACTGTGGCAGAGTTAAGATAAGTACATAGAGTTTATGCTGGTCAATCAATCTTGGTGACACATTATGCAAATCTTGGCTTATTTCTCATCCTTCTTGAATAACATATTTAAATCCAAGGATATTTATGTTTGCTTTCTGAGCAGCCCACCACAGTGCATCTCCTTAAATGACTTGGCTGTGTTTCTTTTAAATCAGATGGATGATGAAGGATCAGGGAAAGCAGCAGGCTGGGACAAATTGTGACCCACAACTATTAACATACTGCCATTCACCTGAGAGCCAAAGGAATAGACACCTGAAATTGCTTTTTTTTTTGCTGAAATACCACTAAGTGAAATTTTTGATGCTGATACTTGTATAACAAAAATAAAGCACCTTTCTTCATTGCAAATGGGAGTGATCTGAATGGAATTTTCACATTTCAACCACTTGCAGTGAAGCTACTGGTTAAAATGCTATGTCTCAACAACAACAACAGCAACCCTAACTCTACAAGAAATCTACAAGAAGCTGTTCACACAATAAGATTCACTAATGCTAAAGGACCAA
The DNA here is from genome assembly GCF_000001635.26 of Mus musculus. Classification (NCBI taxonomy): domain Eukaryota; kingdom Metazoa; phylum Chordata; class Mammalia; order Rodentia; family Muridae; genus Mus; species Mus musculus. The sequence continues at coordinate 3,470,924 of NC_000081.6, forward strand.
AGGGAGGCATTTCAAACCTTAATCTCTTCAAGTGGACCAGTTTCACAGAGTAATGCTCAAGAAACTCACCCTTCTTCTGTTGGATAGATTTTAGAAGCCCAAATTCAGTGATAAAAGGAGCAAGCAGTCAAAGGCTTCTCTAACACTTGGAAAAGAGTTGACTAAGAGGGAGGAAGGATACAGAGAGATCTCGTTAAAGGAGAAGTCAACAAACTGGAACAACAACAGCGCATAAATCCAAGCTTAGCTTGGTTAGAAATTTATTTTTCAAAAATGTAAAAGCACATAGGAGTAGTGCAGAGACCTGACTTGACTTAGAGACAATCAAAAAATTAACTTAGACTTAATCAAAGGTAACTACACAAGAATACAAACCAATAGTCCTATAGATACCTCTGAAATCAAGGCTGGATATTCTTATAATTTTTTTCAGAATGTATGTCAAGAATCTTTTTTTTTCCCTCCAGTTATTTTACCTTTGCAAGAAGATCTCGTTTAGTTAAAATCTGGTAGAGAAGCTAGGGTTGAAATTTTGTAGACGTTTCCTGGTTATTTCTTGGTGCGTCTTGGTCAGTAGCTTCTAGAAGTTGTTGTGTGGGTATATAAATCTCCCCAAAATCCCCATAAATTAATAATCCTCTATCTTGTGGTCTCTCCCACTCTCTCACACACACCTGGTTCCAGAAGAGTGTATCAATTGTCCCAGATGATTGCTTCATCTAATGCAGCTGCTGCTCTTTGCCCAGAATATTTTTAGAGGCTTCCAGCTGAAGTGAAGGCCACCCTGGGCTAGAGTCTACCTGAGACCACAAGATCATTTAAGAGACTTGAATGTTAAACTCAAGGCAGATTATGCTTTTCATCTAAGTAAATTGAATATAATATTTGGATTTTTTTTTTTTGCTTGTGTTTTTAAGATTGGGTTTCTCTTTGTAGCCCTGGCTGTTCTAGAACTCTGTAGAATAGGCTGGCCTCAAACTCAAAGATCCACCTGTCTTTGTCTCAAATATTGAGATTAAAGGGGTGTACCAACACCACCTAGGTATAACTGTGTAATTTTAATCTGGTCCTGTGACATCTCTAAGAAGAGTAAGAAGAGAAGTCCACTGAATTTAAGTTTACCAAGGCCTCAGAGTGCAGAACATTGAATATTTTTTAAAGAAGAAATAAATGCAAAAACAAATTCTGAAATACCAATATGCATTAAAAATCCTAGTCTATTTCATTCTATGGTATACATTTAACCATTCATTGTAGCAGTGTCTTTTACTGGAATACCTGTAGTATGTTCTGTAAACATTGGTTTCTTTCTTCATTTCAGTGCACCAATGTTCAGTGCACCAATGTTAATTAAAGAATAATTAATTGAGGAGCATACACTTAGATAATATGTTTTTTATTTGATTTAGTTCTCTCTCTCTCTGAGAAAATTTCCCAAGAAAGTGTTTGTTCTGTAGCCCAGAATGACCTTGAACTCCTCATCCTCTGGCTTCAGCCTCCAGTTGCTGAGTGCTCTAAATACAGATGTGCACCAGCATGCTCTAAATACAGATGTGCACCAGCATGCTTTGCCTGTTGGATGTTTTTTTAAATTATGTTATGATTGAGCTATTTCAGATTTTAAAAAAAGGTCATGAGTCAAGAAATGTTACAAAGGACCAAGTAGTTAGTGAAATACATATATGAGCAATACAAATGAAAAGGATGACTTCCCCGGTCTGGAATTTTGCTATGGTTCTTTTAACTACTCATGTAGTTAGAACATTCATGGTTGTCATTAGGACTAAATAACTCCACACAGAAGACTGTGAGACGAACATTTCACTATGTGAGTGACAGTCCTGTCCACACTAATACCACAGGAAGACAGTTGTGATCCATTCCTGTTGACAGAATTAATGTGCTGGGTATTAGACCTGTTCATGCAGCTTACCTTTTTGAAGTATGAAATTCAGCATTCTGTGATGTTTGATACATTCAAACTCCCTAAGGATAGAACGAAGAGCCTAAGGATAGCCTCAAAAAGAGTGTTCATGGGAATAGTTAACAGTGATAGCATTGAGAATTGTGATTGATTGTTTTTCAAATCATGTTTTGGAAAGACAGAAACCGATAGCATGGTAGAGGCCTCTGAAACACAATTCTAAAACAAAACTCAAGTACCCATAAATACCTGTCTCCAGAGTTTGCATTACATATCAGAAGTCTACATGTTATCAAGAGGCTTTGCCTCCATTGCCTATCATATCTTCAAGTTGCCATTTCAGCTAATTTTGAGTCCATTATATTTTTGTTATCTTCTCTACTAGAAATGCCCAAGTCCTAGCCAACATTCTAAATTGGACTTGAAGAATGCTTTCCTAATCCTCTCCAATTCATATTTTTACACACACACACACACACACACACACACACACACACATGAATCACAGTTATTAACATGACAACCTTTTGAATAAACATTTAAATGACTTTACTCATAGGATTGATATAGCCGTCTATGACATGCTCTAAGTTACTAATTGCCAGTTTTATTGACACTTTCTAATTTGAATTAGCAATAGGACCCAGTAAAAGCCATTTCACAGAGAACCTTGTAGCTGACTGTAGTCATAAGACTACATCCAAGCTAGCAAGTCATGAGTACAAGTGGCATATAATTTTGTAGACTGCGCATCTCCTTCTCTTCTCCTACTGGATTGGATGTTATGTGATCTTAGATAATCTACTATGTAGTTCTAGATCTTCCTAATTTATCCTTGAAAGGGAACTTTCTCTCCTTTTTAGATTCCAGTGTAAGATAAGGAGAAAGGAGTGCAAAAATTTGTGTAACAACATACCTTAAAATGTTACTCAAGATGAGAATTCTTTGTTTAGCTCTGATCCCCATTTTGGGGGGTTATTTGATTTTCTGGAGTCCACCTCCAAATGCTGACACCATTGCATACACCAGCAAGATTTTGCTGAAAGGACCGTGATATAGCTGTCTCTTGTGAGGCTATGCCGGTGCCTGGCAAACACAGAAGTGGATGCTCACAGTCAGCTATTGGATGGAACTCAGGGCCCCCAATGGAGGAGCTAGAGAAAGTACCTGTAGTGGCTATTCCTGGTTGTCAACTTGACTGTATTTGGAATGAACTACAATACAGAATTGGAAGGCTCACCAGTGACCCTTATCTGGAGGCTTGGAGATAGAAGATTCTGATCTGGATCTTGGTATGGAGATCTTGAGGCATAGTGGATTCCAGAAGATTAAATCTCTGAGTTCAAGGTCATCTGGAATTAAGCGTGTGGTAGAACACACCTTTAATCTGGGCTACACCTTCTGCTTGGAAGAAGGGCGTCTTGCTCTTGCTCCTTCGCCTGCTTGCTGTGTGAGACTGAGTAACTGCTAGATCCTTGGACTTCCATTCATACCTGCGACTGAACCATTGTTGGGAATTGGGCTGCCAACTGTAAGTCATCAATAAATTCTTTTACTATATAGAGACTATCCATAAATTCTGTGACTCTAGAGAACCCTGACTAATACCGTACCCAAGGATCTAAAGGGGTCTGCAACCCTATTGGTGGAACAACAATATGAACTAACCAGTACCCCCAGAGCTCGTGTCTCTAGCTGCATATGTAGCAGAAGATGGCCTCGTCAGCCATCATTGGGAAGAGAGGCCCCTTGGTCTTGCAAACTTTATATGCCTCAGTACAGGGAAACACCAGGGCCAAGAAGTGGGAGTGGGTGGGTAGGAGAGTGGGTGGGGGAGGGTATGGGGGACTTTTGGGATAGCATTTGAAATGTAAATAAAGAAAATACCTAATAAAAAATTTAAAAGAATGTTGCCCAAATACTCATTGAAAGACAATGCACCTAAGTGTTTGCATCTGCATTTTAATAAATCTTCAAGAATAACATTTGTTTCAAGGGAGAGATAAATCCCATTATAGTGTTGAAGTCAGATATAGTTGGATTAGTTAGAACTTCTCAGTAGGGTTTTTTTTGGTCAGGGACTAGTTTTATTAGGGGAAATTATTAGACTTCACAGAGGCAAAGTTCTTGTTAGATAAGAATGTTACTTTGGCTTAATAAAGAAAATAGATGACATTCTGCCCCACATTACCCCAAATGGCAGATTTAAATCTGAAGCTACTAGTGGCTTCATCAAATTACACAAAAATTAGACTAGAAGAACAAGAAAGAAGACATCAAGAAAATGAGCCTGGTCTGTAGCTCCTTTTAGGTTTCTGTACTGGCTCCCTACAAACCACTTGAACATGAAGTAGTGTACTCTGAGACAACCTGAGCAGTGCAAACTGATATCTCCAGTTTCAAACAGAATTGTAGCCTTGGGCACATTTCAAGAAGATGAGCTAAATTATAATAGAAATATAAGAAATCTGTTTACAAACCTATCATTTTTTTCCAGAGTCAATTTTGATCTTTTTATCATTATAAATGCACACTTGGGTACACAGAAATTTAGCAATCACATTTGTGGATGTATGGGGAGAGAGGAAGGAAGGTGAGGAGGCAGAGGAGGTATTTTCTAATAAAATGTGTAAAGAAAATTGAAAGAAGGGCTTTATATTAAATAGTTTTCCTTTTTATTTTGATTTTTGTTTCATTTTTATTAGAATCTCCTCAATACATACTGGATATATTGTCACCCTCATTTCTAGAAAAGGCCTTTTGTTCTTTGTTAATTCAAGTGAAATCAGCTCAGCTTTGTTGATATTATCTGAATATGCCAAGAATAAAATCTTAACATGAAAGGCTGATTAAAAAGGGATGCTGCAGACTGGATCACCTAAAAACATCCTATCTACTTGCAGAACTTGCAAAGGATATGGGGAGAGGATTTAAGAAGAATGCACAGAATCCGTTAATGATCCATGATAGGCTGGTGTGGGAGGTAGGAGATGCAAAGAGTTATGTATCTTACAGGAAAAAAAAAATCGTCATTATATGCCTGAAAGCATTCTCCTTCTCACTGGAGGAAGAAATGTAGCATCTCCCACTCATGCCACCATATAAACAGAAAACTAAGGACATAACATTGAATGACCATATTAACTAATATTTCACGATGTATTGACCACCTGCTATTTAGGACAGTCATTTTTCAACTGTGAGCCACAACTCATCTTTCAACGGGTTAAACCCAACATCTGTTGTTCTTCATGTATTTAAATGAATGGAAGAGAACAATCAGTTTCTTCACGTGAAACCTTGAATGCCTGTGTGTCTATTTGCACTTAGGTTTTCATGTTAGGATCTGATAATTAAAACTTTTGTGGGTTTATTGATATTGAGTATTGCCAGTTTTTCAGTAACATGAGGATTATCACAATAATCATCTCTGGGGTGGTGGAGGATGGAGTTCTGGTGTATTTCTACTTCTTCTCTAACAGTTGTTTTCCAGAAGCAATATCACTGCACAAAGAGGTAGAATTGATGAGACGTTTTCCTCAGGTCATTCATCTGTACAAATCTCTACTCATGTCATACTAACAGGATATCTCAATTTCACAGTTACAGTTGCTATCTCAATTACCCCTCTCCTTTATTGACAATTTAAAGAAATAATGATCTGACATTGTTTTAGTGGGCAGAAATTTAAGGGTTGTTGAGCTGGATATTCTTTTAGACATTTCTTGTAAACTATCTAAAACTGCTTGCTGTCACTCTTTGTTGGACTCCTCATTGTTGACAGTCCCTCCTTTTGTTCTCTGGATTTGTACACATTTCATTTTAGGGATCTGTTATTTATAGTTGCTAGAGATGAGGAAACAGAAAGAAACAATAGAAGACATTTTAATCAGCTGAATTGATCTTGTTATGCTGAGGTCAGAATACTTTAGGATTTTATATTTCTCTTGGTTCAAACTAGGTACCCAATAAAAAGTGTATGGCTCTGCCAGAGCCTGACCTATACAGAGGCGGATGCTCCCAGCTGACCATTAAACTGATCTCTGGGTCCCCAATGGAGGTGTTAGTTAAAGGACTGAAGGAGCTGATGGGGTTTGCAACCCCATAAAAAGAACAACAATATTAACCAACCAGAGCTTCCAGGGTCTAAACCACCAACCAAGGAGTACACATAGAAGGACCCATGGCTTCAACTGCATATGTAGCAGAGGATGGCCTTGTCAGGCATCAATGGGAGAAGACACCCTTGGTCCCATGAAGGTTTGTTTCCCCCGAGTAGGGGAATATGAGGGTAGGCAGGAGAGAGTGAGTGGGTGGGGGCACACCCTCATAGAAACAGGAGAAGGGGGGATGGGATAGGGAGTTTCTGGGGGGGATAGGGAAAGGGGAGACTATTTGAAATGTAAATAAAGAAAATATCCAATAATAAAGTGTACCTTAAAAATGACTTTAAAATATAACCAGTGCCAGAGCTGCTGGACAATGTGACACTGGAAGCTTAGAATTTGATCTGCTTCTTTGTACCAGACACTGCAATTATAGGTTTATTTCCTATTTCAAAATGAGGACAATTTCAATGAAACATCTGAATGAGCAGTTACCATTAATGGAATACAGGTTGATAATCTTCAACATATATCTCATAGAAGTTCCAGTAAGAAAGAATTTTATTCAACTCAGAAAAAAAGGAAAATGTTATACATGATAATTTTATAAAGATAAAGAAAAATTCAGAGTATATATTAAAAGCCTGTGTTAATCACTAAAGAGTACTAAAGACATTAGAATAGAGAGAATCTTAAGAATAAAATTCAAATAAGAGGGAGTTCAGAGGGAACCAGACCAATGACTCATTCCAATGAACATTTCAAGTTAAAATGTACAGACAGAAGAGTATACTTATCACACTACAGCGAGATGACTTTTCTTTAGTTTGTTTAAAATGGTGTTTTTCTCCTTTTTGTTGTTTTTATTTTTATATTTTGTTTTCCTTAGGAGGGATGCAAAGGCAGATATGAAGGGATGGGGGAGATGAGTGTAATTGGGGTACATGATGTGAAATTCACAATTAATCATTAAAAAATTAACAAAAAAATATTGAGATTGTCCCATGTATCCTATCAGACCACCATGGCCTAAGACTGATCTTCAATAACAACATAATAATGGAAAGCCAACATTCACGTGGAAACTGAACAACACTCTTCTCAATGATACCTTGGTCAAGGAAGGAATAAAGAAAGAAATTAAAGACTTTTTAGAGTTTAATGAAAATGAAGCCACAACGTACCCAAACCTTTGGGACACAATGAAAGCATTTCTAAGAGGGAAACTCATAGTTATGAGCCTTCAAGAAAAAACGGGAGAGAGCACATACTAGCAGCTTGACAACACATCTAAAAGCTCTAGAAAAAAAGGAAGCAAATTCACCCAAGAGGAGTAGACGGCAGGAAATAATCAAACTCAGGGGTGAAATCAACCAAGTGGAAACAAGAAGAACTATTCAAAGAATTAACCAAACGAGGAGTTGGTTCTTTGAGAAAATCAACAAGATAGATAAACCCTTAGCTAGACTCACTAAAGGGCACAGGGACAAAATCCTAATTAACAAAATCAGAAATGAAAAGGGAGACATAACAACAGATCCTGAAGAAATCCAAAACACCATCAGATCCTTCTACAAAAGGCTATACTCAACAAAACTGGAAAACCTGGACGAAATGGACAAATTTCTGGACAGATACCAGGTACCAAAGTTGAATCAGGATCAAGTTGACCTTCTAAACAGTCCCATATCCCCTAAAGAAATAGAAGCAGTTATTAATAGTCTCCCAGCCAAAAAAAGCCCAGGACCAGATGGGTTTAGTGCAGAGTTCTATCAGACCTTCAAAGAAGATCTAACTCCAGTTCTGCACAAACTTTTTCACAAGATAGAAGTAGAAGGTACTCTACCCAACTCATTCTATGAAGCCACTATTACTCTGATACCTAAACCACAGAAAGATCCAACAAAGATAGAGAACTTCAGACCAATTTCTCTTATGAACATCGATGCAAAAATTCTTAATAAAATTCTCGCTAACCGAATCCAAGAACACATTAAAGCAATCATCCATCCTGACCAAGTAGGTTTTATTCCAGGGATGCAGGGATGGTTTAATATACGAAAATCCATCAATGTAATCCATTATATAAACAAACTCAAAGACAAAAACCACATGATCATCTCGTTAGATGCAGAAAAAGCATTTGACAAGATCCAACACCCATTCATGATAAAAGTTCTGGAAAGATCAGGAATTCAAGGCCAATACCTAAACATGATAAAAGCAATCTACAGCAAACCAGTAGCCAACATCAAAGTAAATGGAGAGAAGCTGGAAGCAATCCCACTAAAATCAGGGACTAGACAAGGCTGCCCTCTTTCTCCCTACCTTTTCAACATAGTACTTGAAGTATTAGCCAGAGCAATTCGACAACAAAAGGAGATCAAGGGGATACAAATTGGAAAAGAGGAAGTCAAAATATCACTTTTTGCAGATGATATGATAGTATATATAAGTGACCCTAAAAATTCCAACAGAGAACTCCTAAACCTGATAAACAGCTTCGGTGAAGTAGCTGGATATAAAATTAACTCAAACAAGTCAATGGCCTTTCTCTACACAAAGAATAAACAGGCTGAGAAAGAAATTAGGGAAACAACACCCTTCTCAATAGCCACAAATAATATAAAATATCTCGGCGTGACTCTAACGAAGGAAGTGAAAGATCTGTATGATAAAAACTTCAAGTCCCTGAAGAAAGAAATTAAAGAAGATCTCAGAAGATGGAAAGATCTCCCATGCTCATGGATTGGCAGGACCAACATTGTAAAAATGGCTATCTTGCCAAAAGCAATCTACAGATTCAATGCAATCCCCATTAAAATTCCAACTCAATTCTTCAACGAATTAGAAGGAGCAATTTGCAAATTCATCTGGAATAACAAAAAACCGAGGATAGCAAAAACTCTTCTCAAGGATAAAAGAACCTCTGGTGGAATCACCATGCCTGACCTAAAGCTTTACTACAGAGCAATTGTGATAAAAACTGCATGGTACTGGTATAGAGACAGACAAGTGGACCAATGGAATAGAATTGAAGACCCAGAAATGAACCCACACACCTATGGTCACTTGATCTTCGACAAGGGAGCCAAAACCATCCAGTGGAAGAAAGACAGCATTTTCAACAATTGGTGCTGGCACAACTGGTTGTTATCATGTAGAAGAATGCGAATCGATCCATACTTATCTCCTTGTACTAAGGTCAAATCTAAGTGGATCAAGGAACTTCACATAAAACCAGAGACACTGAAACTTATAGAGGAGAAAGTGGGGAAAAGCCTTGAAGATATGGGCACAGGGGAAAAATTCCTGAACAGAACAGCAATGGCTTGTGCTGTAAGATCGAGAATTGACAAATGGGACCTAATGAAACTCCAAAGTTTCTGCAAGGCAAAAGACACTGTCTATAAGACAAAAAGACCACCAACAGACTGGGAAAGGATCTTTACCTATCCTAAATCAGATAGGGGACTAATATCCAACATATATAAAGAACTCAAGAAGGTGGACCTCAGAAAATCAAATAACCCCCTTAAAAAATGGGGCTCAGAACTGAACAAAGAATTCTCACCTGAGGAATACCGAATGGCAGAGAAGCACCTGAAAAAATGTTCAACATCCTTAATCATTAGGGAAATGCAAATCAAAACAACCCTGAGATTCCACCTCACACCAGTGAGAATGGCTAAGATCAAAAATTCAGGTGACAGCAGATGCTGGCGAGGATGTGGAGAAAGAGGAACACTCCTCCATTGTTGGTGGGATTGCAGGCTTGTACAACCACTCTGGAAATCAGTCTGGCGGTTCCTCAGAAAATTGGACATAGTACTACCGGAGGATCCAGCAATACCTCTCCTGGGCATATATCCAGAAGAAGCCCCAACTGGTAAGAAGGACACATGCTCCACTATGTTCATAGCAGCCTTATTTATAATAGCCAGAAACTGGAAAGAACCCAGATGCCCCTCAACAGAGGAATGGATACAGAAAATGTGGTACATCTACACAATGGAGTACTACTCAGCTATTAAAAAGAATGAATTTATGAAATTCCTAGCCAAATGGATGGACCTGGAGAGCATCATCCTGAGTGAGGTAACACAATCACAAAGGAACTCACACAATATGTACTCACTGATAAGTGGATACTAGCCCAAAACCTAGGATACCCACGATATAAGATACAATTTCCTAAACACATGAAACTCAAGAAAAATGAAGACTGAAGTGTGGACACTATGCCCCTCCTTAGAAGTGGGAACAAAACACCCATGGAAGGAGTTACAGAAACAAAGTATGGAGCTGAGATGAAAGGATGGACCATGTAGAGACTGCCATATCCAGGGATCCACCCCATAATCAGCTTCCAAATGCTGACACCATTGCATACACTAGCAAGATTTTACTGAAAGGACCCAGATGTAGCTGTCTCTTGTGAGACTATGTCGGGGCCTAGCAAACACAGAAGTGGATGCTCACAGTCAGCTAATGGATGGATCACAGGGCTCCCATGGAGGAGCTAGAGAAAGTACCCAAGGAGCTAAGGGATCTTCAACCCTATAGGTGGAACAACATTATGAACTAACCAGTACCCCTGAGCTCTTGACTCTAGCTGCATATGTATCAAAAGATGGCCTAGTCGGCCATCACTGGAAAGAGAGGCCCATTGGACACGCAGACTTTGTGTGCCCCGGTACAGGGGAACGCCAGGGCCAAAGGGGGGGAGTGGGTGGGTAGGGGAGTGGGGGTGGGTGGGTAAGGGGGACTTTTGGTATAGCATTGGAAATGTAAATGAGCTAAATACCTAATAAAAAAAATGAAAAAAAAAAAAAAAAAAAAAAAAAAAAAAGATAGAGCCTTTCTATATAGACCTAGCTACCCTGGGGGGGGGGGAAAAAAAAAATTAACAAAAAACTTTTTGCAAAACAGTTATATTTTTGCCTCCAATTTCTTTTTGTTCAGTTTCTTAAACCCATTTAAATCTCTACTTAATCTTCACATTTCTTATTTAGATCTTGATAATAGCTTGGTAAATTGATCTCATTAATAGAAGAACATGCCATTCCCTTGGTTTAACACTCTTTCATTGGCGCCCCATCCATCTCACTTAAGAGTGAATGCTAAAGTGCTTACTGTGTTCTGAAAGTCTTATCTAATTATCTCCTGTCCATGATCTCTGCCTCCATTTGCTTCACATCCCTCTTGTTCTTTCTGCTCCAACAAAACTGATATCTTTGGTAAACATCAAATAGTAATATTTTAACAATAAAAGGGATCACAAGGCAAAATCTCTGTAAAGGACATAGCAATTCAAAGTAAATATCATGCACCTGCGAATACCTGAGTTCTCATCTAAACACAAACCAAAAGGTCACTATCTTCAAAGATGTTGGAGACTATTTGAAGCAAACCCATAAGGACTTTTCTTTTTCTGCTACTACTAAGTGATAACTATTGAGAACCCATTCAGAAATGCTTGCCAAGATTTTTTGGAGAGAGAAACAGTGAGTTTAAAATTTTTACTTCTCTTATTTATTATTCCAAAATAGCTATATATTTATATGTGCATTCCCAATTATCTGTCACAAATCTATTCCAGATTCCAGTTTCAGTCGATAGCTGACAATCCCTCTATTGAGCTATTCTCTTTGGAAGAGGCAAGAAACAACTGTGAATGGGTGCCTCAATTAGTATCAACAATCCATTGCTGAATGAATTTAGCCTGTGCAAAACTGGAACACTGTGTGAATAAGAGGTTTAATGCTAAAAGCAATGTCCACCACTACCCATGAGTTGCATCAATTACCTAGAAAATCTTACCATCTCTGGTACTTTTTTCCCCCTGAAAAAGTAATAGTTTTTGTTTTCAACTCTTTTATATTCTGATGCTGTCTCTACTTTGGAGCCAAGAGGTGAAGTGGGTAGATAGACAAGAAACTTCACTGGCTACTCTGAGTTACAGTCATGGCTTTTCTTGCTTCTTGAACTGAACTGGTTGTGTGATTATTGTGTAAGAAGAGGCAAAGTTGTCAATCATCAGCCATAATGGCCTCAGCTCCTCACATCAGGAGACATTGGGATTAAGATGCTACTTCCTGTTTCAGGAGCATTTGGGAATGGTAAGAGTGAGTTTTTGACTAGTGACACCCAAATCAGAAGAACAATATCTGTTTGTCATGTCCAACTCTGATGTGATGGTTTCTGTTTTATCTTACTATATATTATTATTATCTCATAGAATCCTGTTCTTTTTAAATTCGAGATAGAAAGGGAGTAGATTCAGAGAGGAGGGGAGGAGTAGAGAGAGGGAAACAATAACTAGAGGGAGAGAGAAAAAAATCTAGTTTCAATAAAAGATAAAAAAAATTTAAAAGTTGAAGATAAGTAGACGTTATTGACCTTGTAGATAAATATATGTTGATTTCAATATGGCTAGCAGAGAGAAAGAGTGTAATAAAATAATAGAAAAATGAATCTATTAGAACTGGATCACTTATATTCATATAACCCCTTTTATTCTTCAAAGAGAAAGATTGTATTTCAGCAGACTACTAAAAATGGAAAGTATCTGTGACATTTATGCTGGTGTGTACTAACAAGCACAATTTTCTTACATAAAAAATGAGAAAAATACTTTGATATATGAATGCTTTTTCTTGTGTTGACAGATATTTGGCAGTCAACAGTCACTACCTCTCATGCACCAAGCGTCTCAACTAACCACTGGTCTTCTCTTGCAAATCGGATAATCTGTAGCCATTTAATAAAATAATGATAATAATGTTTTTCTGTGTGCAATATAAAACCATGAAACAATGGACTGTTTATTTTGGCTCAAAGACTTCGTACAAAGGTCCTTCTATGTTCTCCAACACAAAATTCTACTTATAAATTAATAACACCCAAAAAGTTAAGCAGAGGAAAACCATGACTTTAGCCTTTCTGTTTGGCCAAAATATGAAATTTAGGGAACACAATAAGCTTCTTAAAATTAATTTTAAATTAGCTAATAGAATCTATGAGTGTGCCAAACCTTTTGCCTCAAACTATTTCCAAAACTGTTCTGGTTACTGACGTAGTTCTAATTTACATGTTTCTCTTTTATGTAACTACTACCTCAACCCAAGTCATATCTTCGTTTTCTAAACCAGAAAAAAAAATATTTCTTCTCTTCTTTCCAAAATAGGTTCTGTACCCAAAGACAAAGAAACTGAACTAAATCAAAATCAGCCTAAGCAGTGAGACAAGCACGTGCCAAGGCAGCCTTCAGTGATCTGTTTTTAAAGCAGATAGTCTCTTTGGCAGATGAAAATCATTAGCAAGAGAAACTATACAAGTGAAAAAAAAATCAGTCATTAGCAGTTCAGAGAAGATCCGCCACAAGAACAATCTTAATCTGTGTGGCAGAATTCTAAATTACATTTGCAGGACAGAGTAACAGGTGATCGAAAGACCTAGAATCAATATATATATATATATATATATATATATATATATATATATATATATATATAAATTCTGAAAAGCTATACTTGTAGCTGCAGACTCTAGAATAAGAGGCATCTCTAACTAAGACTGTCAATGGTATGCATGCAGAAACAACTATAACATACTCTTAAATGTTGAGGCAGCTCAATGAAATTGAGAACTCCAAAGTACCCATGACTCCCAAAGTGTCAAGTTATTTTGGGGCATTATGTACTTAATAAGGGCTATTGATGCAAAAAATATAAAGGCTCATTCCAGTTTATTTTCCAATAATGGTATATTTGACAAGTTTCTAGATGTTGAAGGCACTGAGTACATGGGAAAAGGTTGTGTCTGTAAAAGGAACTATAATTCACTGCCTAACCACACCACGAAGCTTTTCCAGAATCTTCAGCAGTGCACACGATCACACAGCATCCTGCAGTGCAACGATCTCTCTCTCGCTCTTGACACCTCTGCTATTCTTTATCTTCCACCTTGTGTAACAAGTACTATAGAATTTGTCTGTTTGCCATGGCTAACCTATAAATGGCTTCCTGGTGGCGACTATCTTATTCATTTATCTCTTCTCAGAACTTTGCGTAGAACCAGACAGTTCAGAGATGCTCAGGAAGTGGTAAATTTCTTGGCATTGGTTTTTATTTGATTGCCTAATATTTTTTATAGGTAGGTAAGGATGCCAAAATAGTCCAATTATTTTGTTTTCATGTATAAGTAATATGCCCTCAAGAATTTCTGTGATCTGACAAAACAAAGACACAATCTCAGCATGACTATTAATTATTGACATGAATAGACAGACACTCAATGATGTTGATTGAATGCACTCATGTTTGGGTGGCCAAAGCTATGAGCAAAGTCTAACAATAATAATTGCACCATTGTGTTAAGTTTTGGATGACTTTCTCTCAAAGGCCAATATGTAAAGGCTTGGACCCCAAGGAGGTCCAAGCTGGGAAGTGACATGGATCCTTAGATGGTGAAGCCTAGTGGGAAGTCTTTGTATAAGTAGCAGTGTAGCTTTAAAAGAGCTCTTGTGACCTCAGTATTTTCATTTCTCCCTGTCTTGGCATGAGATGTGAGCAGAGCCTTTATTCTGACATGTTCCGCTGCTGTGTACTCTGACCTGTTGTTCTTGCCATCAGCCCAAACCAATGAGGCTATCTGATCTTGGACTGGAACCACTACAAACACAGGCCAAGATAAACCTCTCCTTAGTTTGTATATCTATGTCACTTATTTTAATATAGTGGTAGAAATGAGATAGTATCCTAGAGTAATTTAATTTATTCAACAAGTCCTTACTATGTGCTCAGTACTGAACTGAATATTTACAGGTTCCGCCATAAGGGAAAGAGATATAGATAGGTCATGCTATAATGGAGTTTTAAATTTAGTTATAGCATAGATGTGATTGAAGTCTTCATACAAGCCCATAGCATGATATAAGTGATATGAAGGGACGTGTGATCTAGTATGAGCATTACAGGGTTCTCAGAAGCTCAGTCAAAATAAATAGTTCATCCTAATCAAAGTGACAGCACTTAACCATGTCACCTTTTTAGAAATCATGTGTTCAGGCACAAAACAAGTGGTTATAAAAGGTAACAAGCTATGATTGTTCACATTGCTACTTGGTAACTAAGGATGGGTGACAGAAGATAGATACATGATCCCTTTATAATCACTGGAAACTCTTAAGATGAAATCTTTGATAATGCTGCCTGTTTATGTGTGATCTTGTTGAAAGAGAAGAATATACTGTGACTTAAGTTTTTAATATTTTTAAGCATACCATAATTCTTTAACTATGTGTACACGTGCGTGTGCGTGTGCATGTGCGTGTGTGTGTGTGTGTGTGTGTGTGTGTGTGTGTGTGTATCATGTATGTGCAGGTGCCTGCAGAAGAAGCCAAAGACATTGGATCTGTTGGAGATGGAGTCATGGGTGGTTATGAGCCACCTGACCTACATGCTGGGAACCAAACTCAGCTCCCCTTGACGAGTAGCAAGTACTTTTAACAGATGAGCCATTTTTTTCTACCTCCCAAATTCGTTCACTTGTTGTAAATACTTTAAATCCAGAAGCTCAGCCATATCATCCCCTACCCACTGAGGTATATAAGAAAAAAATTCAATCATTTCATGTTTTAAAAAACAATGCCTTGCCCATACTCTTCAATCACTCAGGAAAAACAGCTAAGTGAACTATTGGTCCAACTTTCCAAAAAAGTTTTTGGGCAGAAGACAAGCATGGAAAAATCCAAGCCCAAAGGAGAAATTTCCAGAAATTTAGAAGCAAGTGAAAACAGGGGTTATAACAGTTCAGCATCTGCGCCAGGAACAAAGTATATATGATATTATTTATTGCTGAAAGCTTCTCGGGGAAGCAGCATCTGGTTTCAGTGAGGTCTTGCTTTCATCCCGTCCAGCAGCTGGACGGAGCTATGCAGCCCAAGGAGTCCTCCCCATTTGCCAAGGTGACACAACAAGTTAGTGACTCTTTCCAGATTAGACCACAAGAGCCTCCTGGTTCCTTGAATGCCAAGAATCAGCCCCATGACCAAGAGAGAGTCTAGCACTTCTTTTTGTTTTGACTTTTAAGTGGATCCTTCAGCTTTGGATTTTATTGGTATTGGTACTTTCGGAGTCCCCAAGAATCACCCTTTTTCATTTGGATACATTTCTACCATGGGTGGCTCAGATGTCAATTTGTTTTGGTGTGAATGCCAAACTCTCTCCCAGCCTTCCATTAGATTTATCCATCTAGGCTGCATGGAGTTGGCAGGAGGGTAAAATGTGGCCTTGCAGCATTCTGCTCACCGAAGACAGGGAGATAGATAAGTATCATTAGCTAACTCTGAAAGAGAACCTGGGGCTTTACTTGTCCCCAGAGTGCCTCTTAGAGGCAGGGAAAACCTGCTAAGGAGATCAACTCAGCCAGAAGAAAGCATGGTAGCTTTTGTATCAATTTGAGCTCTTTCCTCCACAAGTACTGTTTTACCCAGAATTCTAGCAATTATTTTTTCATCATGTGTCATCCATACTCACTGAAGAAAGGATGCTATTTTCAAAGTATATGCTTTCCCCACATGCTAATAATACTATGCTATTTGAGCTGCATAGTCCAATGATGGAATGAGAAGGGCAACAACACATACAAAGAAATGCTGACATTAGTAAAATAACCAGCCAAAGTGTTCACCAACCAATACCTTTCTCTGTATATGTATGTCCACACATATACTGGAATACATTAGTTAGAACTACTAGTAACGTTAATAGTTATTATTACAATGCACTATATGTATAATATTGTGAATTAGCATTATCATAGATCCAAATACCAATTTTAAGGAAAGAAAGGGAAAGGACAGATGGAAGAGAATGATAATCATCCTTCATCTCTCAACTTCACACTGGTAATAATAATTCAATGAACGATTGATCAGAAAACTGAATGAAGCCTGCCAGTTGTATAAATGGGCAGAGCATATTCTACAACATATGAAAGATTTTTAGGAAACAAGACCCCGATGTGTCACTGGATCCTGCAATGGCCACAGACAAGGCACAGAGACAACACACATACTTCCGGAATTCACAGCATTCCCAGAAGACACAATATTTTAATAATGGAAAACACATCTGCTATGAGTGACAGACTACTAGTCTGAATGAAGAGTTCTAGTAGAAACACATGAGAGTTCCTATACAACTGGACTTAGGACAAGTTTATATTAAACTTATTGAAGGAGTCCAAATGCAATATGAATGCAGAATATTCCTCTTTGTTTCTTTTACATCATATTTAATTAAAGCAGAAACAGTAGGAAACAATCATAAGAAAGTGATGACCCATCAAATATGTAGACTGTAATTTTGGTTTATGCATGGATTCTAGTTCACTAACTTATTTCAAGGTTCAACCATGCCAATGCCAATATAATACTATTCACTCAACCATGACTGGGTTGAACATTATAGTCATAATCATCACAACAAATCCCTCATCTCTTAATCAAGTAGTTGTGTTTATTTCAAAATTTCGTTACCCTTAATAAAGTCTCAATTTGTTTTTTTAAAGTGAGAATGTCATCTAAGGAAAATTCTTAACATCGTCTTCCCCAAACTGCATTTTCTCAACCTTCCAACATTTTTGGTTTGAGAAGACATAGTTCCAAATAATAAATTCCTCAACCAGTCATTCTGGTGTTACATGCTATGCTGTGTACTTTAACGAATGCCAGAATGGGTCACCTGAAAAATACTTTCAAATATTACACTTTATCTCTTCTCCTCTAAAATACGTACGTCTTTACTGAACACCTGTAAATAATTACACATTCTGCCAATCAAGTGCAAACAGCCAAGTTTCAAAGTTTGCCCCAACCACCTGTCTATAATTGTTTTGACTGTGCCAGTTTCAGCAAAAGGCACACCAGGTAATTAATCAGGACAAATGTGATTCAAGCCAACACCTCTGCTTTAAGTGTATGTTCTGGTCTTTTGCCTGACAAACTTTAGGCAGTTTCAAAGTTTCTTCAGCATGCCCATATATCTCTCCTAAAGAAAAACAAACAGTAGCCATCCCAAATTTGAGATTTTTTTTTTACACTTTTTCTTCTTAAGTCCTCTCTCCACCACTGATCCCCAAGACAGCCTTCTTCCTTCTCTTTTCTCTATTGTGTCTCCCTATTTGTTCCCAAGATCAGACCTACTCTAAGCTGTTTTTATGAATTGAACTAATTGAAGAAGATCCTATTTGTACCATAGCCAATTTTCTTCTGGCCCTTGTGAGGAGATTGGCACAGCCCATGGATTTATGGGCAGGTGGTTGGGGCAAACTTTTGAAACTCAGTTGTTTGCACTTGATTGGCAGGGTGTGCAAATATTTACCCAGGGTTCATGTTGTATGTCATGTTGCAGAGCAGGGGACCCAGGTATCTAAGGCTACACAGCTGGGAAACAGCTGAGCCAGGATTCTAGGCAGCCTGCCTGACCCATGGTCACCAGCAGCCACTGTTCTATGTAGTCTCTTTTAAATCCTTATGAGTTGCACTTGTGATGGATATGGACTGTTGATAGGTTCAAAGTAGGAAATTATAAGTGATATCTATGCAATTAGCCTCTGATGCACTTGAGAAGACCACAGCTTTTACTTCATCAAACTGCTACACAGTTGGTTTGAAAGGTAGCTGATACACAGAACACTTCCTTGAGGTTGTTTGAATTACTTTCTCCACCTTAAGTCTTGCCTATTCTGTAATGAGGCCCACTGATGAAAGCAGGAACAAAATATCTAGAGGCAATAATGACCCCAACAAATGGCAAAAAGTAAATAAAGACAAAAATCTAACTTCTTAAATGTCACAGTTATTCCCTGTACCCATACTCCAAAATAAACCAAAATAACAGCTTGTTTTTCTTCTTTCTCTCTTTCTTTCTTTCTCTCCTTCTTTTTTTTTTTTGTACCATTTATTATTGTTCTTTTTTTCTGTGATCAAGTAGAGTTTTCACTGGGGTAAAGTTTTGGATTTGAATTAAATAGCTTGATGCGGTGAAGGCTAGAAGAGTAACTCCTTCAAGAGTAGCATACCTAATGAACTAATTCAGTCTGTGATAAAGCAGGAGGAATGGCATGGTTGTTCCAGCCTTCCTTTTACCAAAGACTGCAACTATGTTCTATTCTATTTACAACTATACTCTGCTCTTCCTGGTTGTGAGGATTGGAAGACTGGACCACCCACTAAATATCCCCAGCTAAATAAACAACTGCAGTTGAAAGAAGTGCAAAATTCTTGGCTTGTTCTTTTATAGCCACCCAGTGTTAATTCAAGACTTGAGTTCCAACAGGATACAGAATGCATCCAACAGTGTGAAACCTGGATCCCAATTAAAGCTACCGGCAAATACACATTAATTAGGTAAGCGCTCAACTTGTGCCCATCATCACCCTCTCTCAGTCTAAATAATGCCTGAGGCTATAAAAGCCAACCCAATTCTGATGACACAGGGTATGAACATAAAATGAAGTGCAGACACTATTGCATATGCCAGAAAGATTTTGCTGAAGGGACCCTGTTATAGCTGTCTCATATGAGGTTATGCCAGTGCCTGGCAAATACAGAGGTGGATGCTCACAGTCATCTATAAGATGGAAAACAGGGCCCCCAATGGAGAAGCTAGAGAAAGCACCCAAGGAGCTGAAGGGGTCTGCAAACCTATAGGTAGAACAACACTATGAACCAGTACCCCCAGAGCTCCTGTCTCTAGCTGCATATGTAGTAGAAGATGGCCTAGTTGGCCATCACTGGGAAGAGAGGCCCCTTGGTATTGCAAACCTTATGTGCCCCAATACAGGGGAATGCCAGGGCCAAGAAGCGGGAGTGGGTGGGTAGGGAAGCAGGGCAGAGGGAGGGTATAGGAAAATTTCAGGATAGCATTTGAAATGTATATAAAGAAAATATCTAATAATAGTAAAAAAAGAAGTGCAGTGGCTCACAAAGCTGGGTTTATTGGTACGATGGCAATATTTAGCAACAGGCAGAGGAGACGCAGGAAGATGAAGACAGAGGAGCATGATAACAAGAGTAAACAGTAGCAAAGTCTGCAGGAGGTACATCCCTAGCAGTTGTAAACAGTAGCTATCTGCATGAAAGGCTTTGCCAAAATAAACTATGAGGGAATGACTTACCCAAAAAGACAAAGTTGCTTTCTGGATTTGCAGTTATTTTTATTGATGGCTATTTATTTATTTATTTATTTGGAGAGGAATCAGGCTTAGAGTATTCACCGAAATGTGATGAAATATGGAAAACCTAGCATGTTTTGCATATTTGTATCAAGGGCCTATCATGTGTAAGGTACCGAATTTCTGTTAGGCCTATATCATGTTTTATATAATCTGTGACATAATTAGTTTCAAGTTTCCCTTGATCAAAGGATACTGCCCTTTCCTGGTACCTCTCAGGAGACTGCTCTAAGATCTTAGTTGTAAGCACTGCCTGTCTTGGATACTCTTCTTCATCAAACACATCAAAAAGGTCCAACAAAGAGATCCTCAAAAGTCTAATCAGAGGTCAGAGATTGAGTCAAGACACCATGCTGTTAAGGTATAAATGCAGTGTAAATGTTCCCAATTGGCTGATGGTACTTTTATTTTGTGGGGGAGACTGCAAGGCTCTTTAGATGTGTGACACAGCTGGCAGACAAAGGGCTTTAGGGGTTCAGCCCGAGTCTCTCTGATTCCTGGTTGGCGACCCCTACAAGCAAAAATCACATGCTTGCTTCGTTTGCCAGGGTGCCAGCCCACCTACTCCATCAAACAAAACTTTGTTTTCTCTAGTCACTGCTTTCAGATGTTTCTTTACAATGAGAAGTAGAGCAAGTAATCCAGAGAATGGGCTGCCATCAATTTGACTATATGGTTCATAAGCCTTTGGGGCTGGTTTAGGGGAAGGATATGGCAAGACTTGGAGCTGTAGGCTGCCTAAGCCTTAGAATACCACAAGCAAAACTTAATGTGGCACTCTGGTGAGAGACCAGCAGAACAAAGTAACAAAGAGGGTGAAGGCAATACTCAGAAGGTTTCAGGGGAAATGAGGACTTTATTGAGAGCTGACTAGAGTCTATTCCTGTTATATTATGGAAATGGATCAAGCTGTGTTCTATTTGTGTCCTGAAATCCTGATTGAGGCAGAAGTCAAAGAAAATAGACTTAAGTTGTTTGGTGAAAGAAATTTTGAGACAGCTAAACATCTAAACTCTGGCATGGTTATTGCTCAATAGTGAGAAGCAGGGCAGAATGATATAAAAATATGCATTCTTGGAGTGTGAAAACAGATAAACCCGGAGGCAAAAATGAATGGATGCAAACAATGCCAGTATTTGTTAAAGAAATTAGTAGCATTAAAAAGAAAACTTGAAATCTGAGCCAGTGCAGTAAGAATGGTGTACTGAATGCAAGACCCCACTCATAGGCAAGACCCTGCCTATCTAGTCCTCCAGGACACAATAATGCAAATTAAGGGTGTGCAGGAGTGATCAGAGAAGCATAGAAGAGGGTGAGAGGTGGATCTGATCAAAATATACATGTAAGGAACTCTCAAGGAATAAATAAAACTGAAAATTAGTTTGAAAAGAGAAAGCCTGAAGAAAGAGTAGCTGAGAAGGCTGAGCTTCAAGGGCACCCTGCTGGAGCAAAGATGCTAAGGGGGTGCTTTTTTCAGGGTTAACCAGGTAAACACTTGGAGCTCATGCAGCTGTGGCCTTAGGGGACTGGGCTGTGGCTAAACCTGGCAGCAGAATGTGACTTTCTTTGCATGGTACTTATGTGCTTCAGCACTTAGTCCCCAGATGATAGCACTGTTCTGGGAGGCTACCCACCAGATAAGGGTTCTAAGGGCAGGGCTGTGAGATTATAGGTATCTCTGACTCTGACTGGTCTCTCAGGTTCTTTGTTGGCATCATGTAGCAAACAGCTAGTCATGCTCTTGCAGCCATGGAGCTCCTGAGCATCAGCCTTGTCTATCGTAATGGACGACATCTCTACACACAGTGAGCCAAAGTAAACCTCTTGCTCCATAAGTTGCTTCTATCAGATATTTTATCACAGCGATGAGAAAAGTGACTAATGTATTTATACAGTTCTTCTATCAGATTTAAGTGGGGGCACACACTATGCAGGGAGGGTCTCTAGTAACTCTCACTCAATTTCTTATTTCCATTCTCTTTCCCACTTATTCTACAAAGACCACAATCCTTCACCAATGTCCTTAGTGATTTCCTGAATCAGGTCTTGGCATTACTTCATCAGAAATTCCTGTCTAATCATTGTCCAAGCTCCCATCCCATCTCACTTTGGTCCTGCCCTGATCTTTTATCTGCATTTCTCAAACACAACATCTAGTTCTGGATTTTCCAGTTTTATCAGTCTCTCTCTATTTCTGAATATTTCCTTTTTCTCATATGTTGAACCACCCATGTCTTTGGGCAGAGAGTTAGAATAAACCCATGGAAACCTTTTTTTGAGAGAGAGAGATATACATTTTCATACAAGCAAAGAGAAGCTTGGCTATCAAAGGAGAAAGACTGGAAACCCCAGAAAAGTGAAAAATGGGGATTTGTTTTCCCAGTGTCATCTGCCGCTCTCAATATTGCTCCTTGGAGATTTGCAGAAAAAAAAAATCTGGTCTGGAGACCCATATCTAGAAGCTCAGATGTAGGTATAACACACAGAACCAAGAACCTCAGAGGCAATTTTAGCACTTAGACAAATTTAGGTTAAAATAATTTCTCATTTTGAACTGGAAAACCAAAATTTTGGGGACCATAAATTTCACTTTTTATTTTTTGGGTTGTTTTCCAATATGTGATAAATAACTTTTCAAGGATCTTCAGGAGAATTAATGCTTTTCTTTTTGTTCTCATTAATGTTTGCAGAGAACTCATGCCTGGTACCTAGAAATAAGGCTTATTGATAAGGAAAGACAAGAATGACAGTGACAGAGAACTCCACTTCACAGCCAAATCCTCTGATCAAGTTTTAATATCTCCAGCTAAACCTTTTTATCAGAACCCCCAGGAAATAACTTGTGACATTGCTAAATTTTGTCTCATCTATTTCCTC
The DNA here is from genome assembly GCF_000001635.26 of Mus musculus. NCBI lineage: Eukaryota > Metazoa > Chordata > Mammalia > Rodentia > Muridae > Mus > Mus musculus. Next base: position 3,494,075 of record NC_000081.6, read on the forward strand.
TCCTTCTATTTGAGCTGCTAATGAGCTGTGAAGTGGCCAAAGACAACTGACCTCCAGATGGGGGCAGAGAGAAGAAGATTAAAGGCCAGATAGTCTACAAAGCCATTGGGCTTATAAGATATATATATATATATATATATATATATATGTGTGTGTGTAACATGACTTAAGCACCTTAGAGGATATATTCTTCAAAATAACCATCCCCAACCAATTGGACTTTCAATTAAAGGTGCATTTCTTAAAGTTAAGGGCTCTAGTAATTTGCTTGTTAGTCACCTGAGACCCAGGAATGTGAGAGAATGTTTTCATGACAAGCCTTTCATGGCAGGGCTGACACTCTGTAGCAGGGATTACCAGCGTCACTAAGAACTTTTCAAATTCAACTTTATTTCACTTGAATTAGAAGTTCAAAACACCAAGGCAAGAACCTCAGGGTGATATTTTGAGAGTAAAAGGGATGATATCTTCAGAATTTCAAAGATAAACCAGAATGGTAGAAGGAACCTAAGATCAGAGAGAATTTATCACAACATTTAATCCAGGGCAGTCTATGAACATCTGCTTACTCCACATTTATCTGTTTAGAGATTCTAGAGCCCACTTCTAATGGGTGGCCTCAATCAAGTCCATATGGGACTTGGATTTTGAAGTTTTTGTGGGACAAGTCTAGAAATTAATATGTAAAGTTTGTTTATAGATATGAACTGGTAGGTCTTTGTCTGTCAGCCACTTATCCAAGTGCAGAGCCCAGAGTCTGCTTTCTGATCATGTAGGCTTCCAGTGAACATTTTTACAAAACCAAGGATGATTGACAGAGGTGGTAAGAAGGAAGTCTGGTCAGATTATATGAACAAAGCATCTTTATAAAAGTACCCAATATAACTAATTGGCACCATTGCATTGGGCAGGTGGTAAGGTGGTACACATCACAGTGAGAACTCATGGTAGAACAAGCCTGCTAACTCCATCAGCCAGGATGATGCACCACTCAAGCACATAATCTCAGTGGCCTAAGAGTATTCTCCCAGCACACCTTCCACCAAGTCCTGCTTCTCCAAGTTTCCATCACAAAAGTTACTCTGAGCACAAAAAAACCCTAGTAATATGTCTTTGGGGTCAGGGAGAACACTCCATATCAAGGCTATAGTATATGCCAAAGAAGACAAGAAGTCAGGTTTACTAAAAGCCTCTTCAACATACAAACAGAATCAGGAAAAAAACTATCAAACCAACAAATCCACCGCCGCCCCCCCCCCCAAAAAAAAAACCAGGAAGATAGACTGTTGTCTAGATAAGTAGGAAACAGATGAATTCTGATGGAGTTGAAGTTTCATCCATCCACTCAACATTGATTAAATGCCTGCACGTGCTGGGCTTTAGTTCAGCTACAAAACAGAGAGAAAAGGAAGGAAACAAACAAGCAAAAAACAAAAAAAACAAAACCAAAAACACAAACAAAAAGCCAACCCAACTAAACCAAACAGAAACGCCCTCACAATCCTTGCTATCCCATCATATACAAACTTCTGGAAGTGGGTCAGCCATTAAGTGAGTAATAGGTATATTAGAAAGAAAAATAAACAACGACAGGAAGTAGGAATGCTGTGGGTGGGCGAAGACACCATTTTTATTTTTCTCTGTAGTACTCATCTATTACTCATTACTAATTGGCTATTGTATTACGACACATGTAAACGTTAATTCAGATGCTATAGGCAAATAGCGGTATGGTGTTGCTATAACGTGAAAAGAAGAATGCTCTTAAAAAAGAGAAGCCAGAATACCACTAGCGTTAGAAGCTTAGCAGGAAAGAAGAAAGCCCTCGGGTTGGCTGTTCCTCATGACTTTATTTAGTAGGATTTAAAGTGAGCACCTAAACCCAGAACTTTCTCTTCAGTAAGGTGTCTTCCTCCCACCTGGCACAGCTCTCTGTCTGGAAAGAACGTCAAGAGCAGGCCCACTGATTTAGATCTCCATCAACCATTATGGTCTGGGTTCATCAGCAGGCATCTCTGGGATTCTGTTATTGGTGTTTTAAAATAATATTTTGTGAGGTGCAAGTGATTTGTCCCAATCTTAATTTCCTCATAATCTCCGTTACTTTAAAAATGCACTTCATAGAACTCTAGGCTTTAGAACAGTGATTCTCAACTTTCCTAGTGCTTTGAATACCTTACCTAGTGCCTTAAATACAGTTCCTCATGTTGGGGTGATCCCCTCCCCCAACCATAAGTTTATTTCCTTGCTACTCTATAATTGTAATTTTGCTACTTTTATGAATTAGAGTATAAATATCTGATAGACAACCCCTGTGGAGTTCGCAACCCACAGGTTGAGAACCACTGCTTTAGAAGGCCACATTAACAGTGTCACAGTAGAAATGTGTGCCCATATGATGTCAAGAGTTACATAGAGTCCGATTAGTAAAGGCCTTAATAGTGCATCCTGGAGGCCTTTGAATAGAGGTATTAAATTATGCGATGTACTCAAAATGCACTGAAGAGTGAAGCAATGAGAACTCAATGAATTACAAAATACAGAATACTCAAGAGCCTTTGCTGTAAGCCACATGACTGAGGATGGTGGCTTGGGAACAAGTTGGTAGTGATGGAAATGGCAGGGAGTGCCCAAGATTTGTTAATAAATGGGTCTTAGGCAATAGGACACAGAAAGGAGTCAGATACTATCTCAGCATTTTAATGTAAGCAACTGAAGAATGGACTGTTAGCAACTGAGCTCTCAATGACTGAATTATGATGTAGATAGGTGGGTGATGGATTCAGCTTGAGTAAGATTAAATTTGAGGCATTTATATAGAGGTATCAATGAGGTAGATGAACAGACATGTCTAGAATTGGAGGGAAGTGAAACTGAAGGATTTTTGTCCATAGACTGTCCAAAGCTACAAGAATAATGTATTCAGTCTCTAATAAAAATGTTAATTTTTCCTCCCAGCAACTTATTAGCAGCTAATGCATAGATTACTATTACAATTCTAGTAGCTTGATTCTTTTAAATTATTATTGCAGAGTTTGCCTGTCTGGAATGAAGCAGGGAGTGCTTATTGTGGTAAAGGCTTAAGAAAGAAAAAGAGAAAGAAAAAGAGAAGAAAGGAAGGAGGTAGGCAGGGAGAGAGAAAGAGAGAGGGAGAGGGAGAGGTGGGGATAGTTTGAGGTTTAGTATTTCTGCATAACCCAAAAAGTTGAGAAATAATGAATAATAAATAAATAATGAAGGGAATGTAGGGGGAGGACCTGTTTGGTTGGGGAGACTCATGGAAAGGTGGGATCTCAGAGACAAATGAAGTGAATCAAATGGATCAAGTATAATAAAAATTTGTTCAGCATTTCTAAATGGGCTAAGCGAGTAAATGTTACAATAATTAAGCACAACTCACCTCTGTCCCATAATCAGCCATATAGGTGAAGTTCTTAAAGGGTTTTACTGAAGAAAATAGGAACAGAAAAGTAGGGCAGTGGCTAATGAAAAAGATCAAATCAACAATTCTGTATTTGCTTTTTGTAAGATTAGATAGAGACACAGTAGCAGGTTTGCATGAAGTCTGGAACAATATGGGGAGGTGATGATGTAAGCAGAGGGAAAGAATGGTTGAGTTTAATGTCCCTAAGTATAAAGCAAAGGAGGGTGTAAGAGTCACATTGAGAGATTCATGTTTTTTAGAGGTCATCTGTTAACAAGAGAAGAAGGCATTTGGGTATCTGGGATGGGACATGCAGAAGTGTGGTAGAGGGAGCTTGTGGGTACACCTCTGATTACTACTGATTTGTAAGAAAGGTTAAGTTCAAAGAACTAAATGTAGAAAGTAAGAGAGATTTGAGGATAGGAGAGGGGACAAAACAATTGTCTGAGTGTAGAAAAGTGAATCAAATAGAAAAATATGGGAGAGTTGCCAGACATTACGAACAAACAGCTCAGTATAGTTAGGGGTCATAATCATAAAACAAGTCATTGCAGTACAAATTTCTCCATGATATTGAACATTGAAAAATTGGCGTGGTATCGGAAAAGACTTGGAATTCATCTCGGCTGACAATTTTCCAGGGAAATGATGATTAAGCAAGAGTACCAAAATATTACAATAACAAACCACGGAAAAATCTGCAATGCAGGATCACTCATCTATTCACAAATGCCAGAGGGAAGATAAGCAATATTGCCTTCAATAAATTGTGTGTAACAAATGAAAATGGATAGATGCAAATTTCACCACATGGTGCTGCTAGTTTGTCCTTTGCTTAAAGATTTATTTTCCGTGTCTATGTGTTTGTCTCTATGTGTGTGCATATACATAAGAGCGCCCCGAGAGGCAAGAAGAGGGTATTGTTTTCCCTGGAGGTGGAGGGTATTGGTTTGTGATCAGATGTGGGTACTAGAACAAAACTCTAATCCTCTGAAAGAAACAGCAAGGGCTCTTAACGGCTGAAACAATTCTCCAGACCCCTTCCTCTTCTTTCTTTTTAAAATATTCACTGTTTTCCAAGTGGGTAATCAACAGCAAAACAAAACTAAAACTAAAACAAACAAACCTCCTCTTTGGAAGACAGAATATATAGATTTATAGAAAAATGTATCCTCTTTTGGAGTTCACCATTCATAAAAACAAACCATTATGTCAGTCATGCTTGCAGATAAAGCTTCCAGGACTCAGCATATGTGTGGGCCAAAAATCATGCAGTTGTGAAAACATTTGCAAATCGTGTTCATGCATCTGCCTGTGATGGACTTCCGTACCAAACAACCACTCCACTGCTAGCTATAGACTTTCTGGTGAGAGTCTCAGGAACTTTTATTTGTTACCCCTTTCCCTCTTTGGATATTCTGCACTGGGCAGAAATAGGGGTCTGGCTCCACAGTTACATAGAGACCTTAAAACCAAAGCTGAGACAGGCTGAGTTGACAAGCAATTCTCTTGGCTGCTCACAGGTGAGTACAGCGCACTTGGAAGAAAATAATCAGAAAGTAGCTATTAATGCAAGATCAAATGAGGTCAGGGCTCTGAATTCCTTAAATAAATATACCATTTACTCTCTTTCTCTCTCTCCCTCTCTCCCCTCTTTCCTTATCTCTCTCCCTCTCCCTTCCCTCTCTTGGCAGAATTTGAGTTTTAAAATAGCCTTTCTAATCTGGGTAGTTCTTTCTTGGTTGGCCCTATACCCAGCTCTATACTCATGAAGCTGAGTGCCATGGACACAGTCTTCAGATTCATTTTCTGTCTCACTTTCTTTGATTCAAACAGTGGAGGAGGAGGAGGAAGGTTGAAAGAGAAGTCAAAGATGTCTTTCCCATTTGTCTGCTTTCTAGAAGAGCCTGGGTCACTGCAGAACTCCATCTTCTCTCATGGATCCTCTGCATGGTTCTCACTTGCCCAGGGCTACAGTAACACCATTTCCTCCCATAGTGGCTTCAGGCCAAGGATAATCAGTACAGGAGCCTAAACACAGTGATCATAGTGATCATGAACGTAAACTTTTCTTGCTGGTGAATTCAATCACACTCAACCTTCTTCTGTGACTCTTCCTTCATTAAAACCTTAGGAGGCTTCTAGTTAAATTTTGTTTTTTGGCATGACCTTGACTAATAAGACACTTCAAATTTCACCACATGTAATTTTAAATTGCACTTCCATGTCAAAGCTGCACGATCAGAGGACCATGGACAAAGAAAGGCAAGTGTCAAGCATGCACAACATGCTCATACCTTCTTTTATGAGCCTGAGTGAATTTGTAATACCCATTTCTTATTAAAAAGCATAGTCAGAAAGGATTAACAGGCAACTGATTGCCATGGACAGAATGCAACTATACAATAAACATTTTACTTTTCGAATCAAATGTTATCTACAAAGACTAGCAATCTTTTCTACTAGGTGAACTTGAAACTGGAATCAGTTTGGTGGTAGGGCTGACTTGATACCATAGGCAATTACTGTGCTAGTGATTAGCTTGTGTGGAAATTTCTCTGACCAATAAAAAGACCCAAGGTTCTGTATTAGAGAGAGAAATATAGGAAATGAAGTAAATTTAATATACTTCAGAATTTTCCAATACTAACAAGTGGCCTATTTGATGGCTAATTTGTGCTAAATGCCATTAGATTAGTAACATAATCTTATATTTGTCCAAGATTAGCAGTTTGGTTACAAACACTGGGATCAAAGAATACTGCAGTTAATTTTCAATGAATTTGCTTCATACTCAATGGTTAATAATTACAACCTTATTTCCTTGTAAATACTCATACTTTTAAGATCCTGAGAGTCTAGGGAAAATTCTGCTATCATCCAGGTGTATTTAGGTCAAGTTCCTTTTTATATATTTTTGAATTCAATATGCTCTTATCCTAAAGATAAGATTGGCAATGTCAACAGTCAACGTCAAAAAGATGTTACACACACACACACACACACACACACACACACACACGTATTTCACTATCCATTTATAAGATATGCAGTATAGAAACTCTAACATCAATGACACACATTCTTATTAATATTTAATACATAGGACATCTACGTGAAGGGAAATAAAACTTGTGTGTTAGCTACACATTTTATTTTTTGCTCCCAAGCAGTAAAGTAGAGTGGAAACGATCTTATGCAGCAAAGCTCAGGTGTACTTCTGCTTATCCCATTATGTTGAGCCTCAATCTCACCATCTACGTTTTTAAAAAAAATTAGATGCTTCAATGCATCTTTCTGCTTCAAAGAGACAATCAGTTGTAAAATACAACATCTTAGAAACAGGTATCAAGAAAGAAACAAATCCATATTTAATGCTCTTATAAGTTGCAGATTGCATTCTGATGTCAAACATGCTAGAACAGAAAAGTAAACATTTATAATCTGATTAATAGGACAAGGTTACTTATCTCCCCAGTATGCTGCAAGCAGTGAATAGCACAAGAACATAAATTGCCTATCGTAGCTCCAACACAAACCCTCAATAAATTTTGCAGTTTTGTTGTGATCACCTCTGTGGGCGTAATGAAAAGGTGTATGCTGAGGCCTTTATTCTAAAGATTTTGTTCCAAAATACTGAGTACTTTGGGAGGTAAAATAAATCATAAGGAATCTGTTCTCACTTTTTACAGTAACTGACGGGCACAGACAGTGTGATACAGTGGCTTACCAAACCTAAAGGTTGGTTGGCCAAATCAAAGGCCTATTTCTGACCAGTATTTACTCAATTAAATATGTTAGGTGATCTTTCAAAGGCATTCTGGGTTAAAATCTGAGAGCTACCTCCAGCCACGGACTGTACAGTTTCATTGATGTCTCCTTTGTTTCATACCTGCCACAAATCTCTCTATTTTTTTATTTTGAATTGCTATGCTTTCTTTCTCTTTTCACTCACTTTCTTTTATTAAGGAAGACAAAACTATGAATACCAGAATTGCAAGTAAGTATATTATATATTTTTAAAAAACTGCATACTAAAGATTGTGGAATTCTGTACATGATCAAAGACTGCTTTCCAAAATATATGGTCTATAGCACTTTAAAAAGGGAAAGTTATAAATTACAAAATAAATGAAAGGAAAACCCATAAACACCAAATCGAGTAAAACATGCACAAAATTGTGCAAGAAAACACTTTTATGTGGACTGTCCTCTGCCAGTATGTATGTCCTGGCTGGTTTTTATCACTCCCGAGTCCACAGCCCCAAGATTGGGCTTGAACAGAATTCTCCATAACTCCAAGAAGTAGACTTCCAGTATATTCTCTGCTGGTCCCATGCCAGCTCAACTTTTTCTACTGACTGACAGCTCCCAACATGCACGCACGCTTAATGACCTGGAGGCAGGGAAAACCTGAAAGGCTGGTAAGTAAAAATCTGCCCTTGAAACAGAGACACTAACTGCCTCCAACTGGGGCATGTGACTTGGTTTTAAAGTTATGTATTCAACAATCTGGAACACTCTTTAGCTAAGATGAATAGCACTAGCTCATACTACACTCCTTACTTAGCTAAAAGCAATAGAGCTAGCTCACCCTGCTCTCCTTAGCTAAGAGGAATAGAGCTAGCTCACACTGCTCCCCTTAGCTAAGAAGAGTAGCGCTAGCTCACACTACACTCCTTAGCTAAGAGGAATAGAGCTACCTCACACTACACTCCTTAGCTAAAAGGGACAGCTATCTCATACTGCTATTCTATTTTCACATTTAAAGAGAAGGGAAACCATCTTCAGATAACCAAGATGCCCTTAATAATGGAAATAAAATAAATAGAGCACAGAGGAAGGTGGAAAGAGTGTAAGATGTAGAGGGGATGGAGAACACCAATATAACAAAGTCCTCTAAACCAATAGGATCCGTGCACATACAAACCCACAGAGATGGAGGCAGCATGCACAGCATGTTCACCTGCATGGGTGGGTACCAGTTGGGGTCCTAGAGCCGAAAAGAGGAGTAGAAGCATGTCCCCATCCCTAACCTAGAAGCAATCTCCAATGGATAACCACTTGCAAAGGAAACTTTGGGACTCCAAAACAAACTACTGCTAAGGGTAGGCTGCATGCCCAGCAGTAGATGGCCAACAGAACAGCAAGTCAAATGGCATTTTTAAAGGCTCTTTTTCTCATAAATGTCATGCCAGCACCTTCCCATATTTTAAATTATCTATTTTTATTTTATTTATATATTTTTCTTGTCTTCTTACCCTACAGGTACTTTGCATATATATTGTGTCTTCCATGTTAGTGTTTCTGAGTGTATGACCTTGTAGCTCTCTGACTTTTGTGCCTTCTCTTGGACTCTGATCCTTTGTTTTTTTCTTTGTCAATTTCTGAAGTGCTTGTTTTTGTTTTATCTTATTTTTAAATTATATTATTTTGTTATTGTCCTTTAGAAGGCTGCTTCTTTTCTAATTAGACACAGAAAGGGGAATAGATCCAGATGGAAGGGGAAGTGGGGAGAAAATAGGAGTAGGCAGAGGGGAAACAGTGATCAGGAAATAGGTGAGAAAAAAAATCTATTGTTTTTTAATGAATCATTCCACTCATTTACATCTCAAATGATATCCCACTTCCAGGTTACCCCTCCAATAACTCCCCATCTTACATCTGCCCTTCCCCCTTCCCCTTTGCCTACTCTCCAGCCCCACTGCTCCAGCATCCCCCTACACTGGGGCAACAAACCTTCCGTGGACCAAGGACCTCCCCTTCCGTTGTTGTCAGGCATGGCCATCCTCTGCTACATACGTATCTGGAGCCATAGAAATGCACAGAGAAGGGGGAGATAGAACCTGTAGAGACCACCTTCAGTAGACAGGCACGGCCCCTGGTGGAGGGATGGGGCCACTCACCCATCTCAAATTTTTAACCAAGAAATGTTCCTGTCCAAAGGAAGAACAAGAACAAAAAAAAAAAAAAAAGAAAGAAACAGAGACTGAAAGAAAGGCTAGCCAGGGACGGCCCCATCTGGTGTTCCATCCTATCTGCAGACACCAAACCCAACACTGTTGCTGTGGTCAAGAAACACTTGCTGACAGTAACCTAGTGTGGCAGTTACTCGGTAGGTCCGGCCAGCAACTGACCAAAAAATTCCATTTTCAATAAAAGGAAGGAAAAAAAAAAAAAAACAGCGAGAATTTCTAAAAGTCATTCTTCGAAAGGTGCAATGACAGGTCTATACCATCCTTGTCTCAACCAGCAAAAGTCCTCAGCTGTCAGAAGAACAAACTGCTCCTACTAAAGACTAAGGCTGTGGAGTTCTATTGGGATGTGAATGTGATAGGGTCTGGATAGTGTGGGACTCTGTGCATAGCCTCCTCTTTCCCCTCTTGTCTCTGTAACTGCTTTGCTTTTTTGTCTCCAGCTTGGCCCTGCAAGTTCACTTCCCATGAAAATCAGGCATGCAGTCTGGTGAACTGGACCGATGCTACCCTCAGATATCATCTAGATGCTTCTCCTCCTGACCCAAATCCATAGCACCGTTTAACCTAGCAAGCCAAGCAGAATTTTGCTCAGTTCGTTAAGCTTTGGCCAAAAGTTACAAAGTCAACTACTTCTTTTTCAGTACAGCTCACTAACATCTTGCCTACTGATGGTTGTCAAGGCTCGGGTCTTAGATTTGCAGTACACCATCCAATTTTACGGTTTGTCCCCTCGGTGCTAGCAGTCTTTAGCTTGGTGCATTCATGTACAGTACAGCTTTCTCCATGGTTTCCTGAAGCCCTCTCCCTTCTGCCTTTTACCCCACTCCTTCTCATCTAGGCACATTTTAGCCTGTTGTTTTGTACTCTAGCAAGTTTCTTGTGAGAACACATAGGCTAATTTCTGACAGTTCTCTTTAGATATCCACAAAATGCTTCTTTTTAATTCCTTCAATTCCACGAGAAAATGCTTCCCTGTTAGAGCGGCATACCCTAACTGTTCTAACATACTAAATCTCCCTTCCAACCTCACTTCACCTACTCTCTGTACACTTTACTTTTGCCATGTTCTGGTTTTCATCCTGGCATTTATCGGTACATGGTACAATATGCATTTTTTCTCCAATCATGAAATATAAGAGAAGACTTTGACCTAATCTTTGTAGAGTTTGTATCACCCACAACAGAAGGCCCTTCCTTAATGCACAGGCAGTGTCCAAAGGGATTCTTCCATTTATTTTCTTGTCAAAAGGTGACTGTGTAGTATATTGGGCCTTAGGTTAAAATGCCACTCCTCTTTCAACCTGCTCGTAGGCAGTTAGCTAGAATAGGTTGTCGCCCCACCCCTAAGACAAGCTTTGTTCTGTTTTGTTTTTAAATAAACCATGATCTTATTTTAATAACACGTTCCATATTTTGGCACTGTACCCATTTCTGAATGAGATCATTTCATTTTCAGTCCAAAACAAGGTCAAAGGCGTTTCCTGGTCTTTCAATAACTTTTCTACAAAACCACTGTAGGAAGTTTTCTTCATACTGTACATATTCTGAGCACCGGGAGAGATTTGGAATATGACCTTAGAAAAGTAATCTCCAGAACTGCCTCATTCTGATAATCACAAATGAAAGGTTGACTGCCTCGGGCATGCAGCAGGCAAGAGGCTGCAATGTACACCTGTAATCAAAACTTGTACACACCAGTAAAACATGTTCTACCTTTCTCTCAGTGATGTTCTCATTCACTGCCTGAACACTGTCTGAACTTGATAATTTTTTGCTTTATTCATATTCATTTAGATCAAGAATTACATGGAGCAAATGACACTGTATTACACACACACACACACACACACACACACACGAGTGCACACACACATGCTCTAGATGTTAGATGTGTGAGTAGTGGTTTCCTCCATGAATGAAAATAGGATAAAGGATGGCCACCCTGTGCCAGTAGAATGGACTTAGTCACATGACCCTTGTTTGTGATTACAAACTGTATGAAGATCAAGGTACTGAATGGAAGAAGGAAGGAAAGGAAGCAGTTTCCAGTCATTATTTCTTCAACACCTTAATCATAATTTACCCAGTAGACAAAATTCATAACCACGACTAAGTAAAAGGATAGAAACAATCATTCACAATTGACTGACACTGTGCAATCATATGCTATAAAACAAACACGCATACTTCCAGATGCAGAGGCAGAAGACAAACTGATGTTTTCCTTAATTTTTGTGCTTTCAATTGGAAGAACATTTCCACTTTGCCTTTCTTTGTCTTCCTTATTCCTGGGATTTTGAAAATTGCTGTAAGAGTGTAATTTTAGACATTTTACTCAACAAAAAAGATATATTCTATGCCTATATTGTTGTAATTCCAAGGCTACAGCTTGAATGGCTGAGGCTTATTAGAGATATTTGTGCTGCAGACCCTATTCTCTGGACCTTGGTGTCTTGTTCTTTAAAATGAAAGGAGAGTACATGAAGATCTCTGATGATGTCGTTCTCTGCTTTATTCCCCCTCGAAACAAGAATTTCACTCTGTAGCCCAGGATATCCTTAAACTCATTATGCTCCCACCTCAGTTTCCAGAGTGCTTGGATTATACTGGCATAGAACTGTGTACATCATTCTGATCCTTGCCTGCCGAGTTCCTATGTGAGTGTAGATGGACAAACATTACTGTGTCTTGAAGCAGTCTAAAAAACACACAAAAGTTAAATGGCCAAGGTAATGATCCGGTCCTCCAGAGACGTTTGTTTGAAATCAGTCCACATGACACATGGATAAGTATTTGGTTGGTTTGGCCCAAACATCCACTTGTTAAACATGGTAACGTTGGGCTCGTGTCTCAGCATTTCAGCAGCATAACTTGTTGGTGGTCTAATTTGTGAAAATTTCCTATCTTCAAATTCAGTCTCTCTCTTCATCACTCCCCTCCCCGGAAGATAATCCTGGTGCACAATTTTGTTTGATGAAAAGGGTGGGAGGGATGTTATTACCCAGTCATTAGAGACCATGGATGCTACTAAGTACCTCTTAGGACAGTATGCGTTCTCTACAGGATGCAAAGACATATCTGGCCCAGCTATCAGTAATAGCACGATTGAGAACCCAGTCTGTCAAGAGAAGCTTTAGATTGACGATGGCCTGGCCAAGTTCATGTAAAATAAATAAAATAGGACTTTAGGGTTAGCATTGTCTTCTCATGCCAGATGGCCCCTACCAGCATACAATTATGGTTTAATGAGTATTTATGGGAAGCTTCTACATTAACAAAGTGAGAGAAAATTTTTATTTAAATACAAGGAAGCTGAAATTTCTCTGGACATGGTTTTCTCAATTTGTTTCATAGTAAATCCGATAGATTGTACTTTTTAAAAATAAATAAGGCATTTAGACATTACTGGGTCTAAAAGAGCAGAGCTACTAAACTCAGTCTCTTTTCAGTCCCGATTCCTTGGAGCTAAACACATATTTCACTACAGTTGACACCCTGCAAGCTCCCTCCAGTGTAGACTTGGGGCTAAGAACTAGTATTCTATGCAGAGCCTAGTGCATCTTAGATGTAAAAAAAACAGCTGTGGTAGTTCTTAAACACAAAGAATTGAGTCTTTGAGAAGTACCCATTATTGAAGATGAAGTCAAATAATGGAATACTTCCCACACTGACTCCCAGTGCTTTATAATTGTTTCAACGCAAATAATTCTAAAATATAACCCACACATCTCTGTCTTTTATAACACATGCTACTGAGCTTCATCTTCTCTTAGTGGCTTTAAAAATGTCATTGTAAAGGATGTTGTGGTGGTTTGAATAGGAATGGCCCCCACGGACTCATCTATTTGAATGCTTGGCCCATAGGGAGTGGCACTATTAGGAGGCATGGCCTTCTTGGAGTAGTGTGGCCTTGCTGCAGGACATGTGCACTGTAGGGGTAGCCTTTGAGGTTTTATATGTTCAAGGTAGGCCTAGTGGGGCACACAGTCTACATCTGCTGCCTTTACATCAGGATGTAGAACTCTTAGCACCTTTCCGGCACCGTGTCTGCCTGTACACTGCCATGTTTCCTGCCATGATGATAATGGACTAAACCTCTGAATCTGTATGCCAGTCCTAATTAAATGCTTCCCTTTATAAGAGTTGCTATGGTTACAGTATCTCTTCCCAGCAATAAATCCCTAACTAAGACAAGTGTTAGCCATTCCCCTATGCCAGGAGCAGGGTTCATGTACAGCATTTATTTTTGCTAAGGTTTTTGTTGCCTTAGCAGGTCAGGGGTAACTGATATTCTTGCTGTTTCTAGCTCCTTACCTTCCCAAAGTGACCACGGGGTGAATTACAACAAATTCCCAGGAGTAAAAAAACCTCAAAACCTACTTTCTCTCATATATTCTATATGCTTAGAATTGTTTAGCAAAACTTGACTCTCAGAGATAAACCAAAGAGTGAAAATTAGCCTTTCACATTATTTTGCAATTGTGTAACATTTGCTGAGTGTTAGAACTGTACGCTGCACATACTCTGAATGGTTTTCTCTTGTGTGACTGTTTGATTTCATCCTCATAAGAACACGACAAGGTAGGTTCAAGTGTGCAATTATCTGGATACAAACAGATGTGAGGCAGAGAATTCAGAGAGTTCTGATTTAAAGCCAGTTGACTTTACCCCCAGAACTTTGCTTGAACCACTACAACAGAGGCAGGAACATGTTAGGCTGCAGGCTGTGGGCTGCGTTATCCACAGCTAGGTTTTGTTTGGCTCAAGAGCCAGCAGTTCTTTGTGGGGCGGGGCATTTGCACCTGGGCAGCTTGCATGGTCTCTGCTAGAAGGGAGCACAGTGCTGCCTTTCCTTTCACTTGCTCAGCTCTGGAGTTTGCATGAAGACAGGGACGTTCTCTTCTAATTTGGACAAGGTTGGGGGGCAGATGAGCTAGTGACATGCATGGTTGCTAACAGTAATGAAACAAATTTCATGGCTTATTCACACGAAATTACAAATGTCTGGCTTCCATGAAAGGGGCACAAAAGGATGAATTAAGACCAAGGCTCCAGGTAATGCGGTTTCTGGTTTCTCTAGGAGGGGCTCAATCCACACATTCCTGGGAAATGCCAGGCAAGCTGTTTTTTGTTTTGTTTTGTTTTGTCTTGTTTTCCCCAAGCTGTGACCTCTGTATAGCACATTCTGGTATTTCCTTTTAAAACCCACTCTTCTCTCCTTCTTATAAATAGTCCACTCATGATGCCACAACTCAGTTCCTCCCTTATGCAAATGAACAGAAAATGTGTAACTTCCCTGAGCTGACTGACTCCCTCAGGTGACCAACAGGGTGGATTCTGTTTTCCTGTGCAAGCTGTTTTGTAGGACACACTGTTCTCTTGTTCCATGCCTGGCAGAGAAAAGAAGAAGGAAAAGGAGAAGGAGAAGGAGAAGGAGAAGGAGAAGGAGAAGGAGAAGGAGAAGGAGAAGGAGAAGGAGAAGGAGAAGAAGGAGAAGGAGAAGGAGAAGGAGAAGGAGAAGGAGAAAAAAAAAAACCACACACATAACTTTGCTCTTGGTGTCTACTGTCTGATAGCTGCTTTGCTTAGAGCACTTCCCTATCTACAGGAAAACTGTGTGCATAGCCATTTGCATGTTAAAGGCATCTGTGTTTGTTGTTGTTGCTTTTGATGGCAAAACAACCATTGCTCAGGCTTGTAGCTTGTGGGCCACTGGCAGAGAAAAGATTTTACTGAGTGAAAGGCCCTCATCTGGTGAGTGCCAGACACTTTCCTTCCCAGCTTGAGCTTCAGCACATGGCCCTTTGTCTCTGCCAAGCCAGTGGGATCCAGTCATTCCACATAGCCTGCCTGTGTCCTAACCACAGGGACGGCTGCCCTGGCCTGCAGAGACACCTGATACACAGTGAGGACACTGACAGCATCATCGCCTGGCCTCAAATCTGGCTAAGGATACACTTAGCCATTGCATTCCTCTCTGGAGCTTCCTTTATTTGACTTAGAGACGGAGGGAAATCGTTTCACCTTTTGGATCTCTGCTTCATGCCCAAGATGCAAATGAGAGCATTGGAACCTCTATTCTATCAAGTTCTTCTGAAGACTTTCAGTGTTTGGACCAGAATTTTGACCTTTGGTTTTTTAAAATAGACTTCTTTAGTGATAATTTTTTCCTACTTTTGTGTCTACAGAAAACATTTACACACACACACACACACACACACACACACACACATGACCAGCTTACTTCAAGAAATTTTCATGTCTCCTTAGAAAAAAGGAAATCCTAAGAGTTGATGAAGTATGTATGCATCAGCTGACATCACCAACCAAGAATCTAAGAAAGAAAGCAAACCTGGCTAGATTGTTATCTGTTTGTCTTTTCTCCTTACCCTGGCCCTCGTTACCTAAAAACGTGACACCTGGATCTCCTGTAGCTATTTTTTGAGCCTAAGGAATAGGTTAACATGATATGGATTATGTGGCAGAAAGCTCATGGCATTGTTGATGGAACTATACAACTTATAATGTGGAAATCTTAATTTGTTTTCTAAGTCTTGGTACCACAATGTATAACAATACTCCTCCTCCCACACAGGGTTTTTATGGGGATTATTTAAATAACACATGCTATGAAATTGCCTCTGAATGTTAGAAATCAGTCAGTCCAATCAACTAACATTATCTTTTTTTTTTTTTTTCTCATTTACCCTTCCATCCATAACTTCAACTCAAGAGGAAACTAACCCAGAGTTACTTGCTACTAGCTAACACTTTAAAACAGGTTTCTGTATAGAGAGAGGCTTTGGACTTGATGGTGGATACCACAGATCTGACCTTGAGTTAATAGGGTCTTAGGAACCTGAAAGAGATTTCCCTTCAACTTCAGCTGCAACTTAAGATAAGCAGGAGGTGGGGCCCTGTCAGGCTGCAGCAGAGAGAAAGCGTGGCCCTGCTGGCAAGGAAACAGAACAAGCTCTAAGGGAAAGTAAGCTCCAGAGCGTCCCCAATCTTCTTACAGTCTAAGATATTTGCCTTCCTGGGAAACACAGCAGAACAGAAAAGTAAAAGGGGTAAGCTCACTGTGTGCTGCCAGGCCCCAGAGGCACAGTCCAAGAGAAGGACCTGTCTCTCTTTCCTCATCGAAAAGCATGCATAATTGATTGATCTCTACGTACACAATCATTTGGGAGTGGATAACTCTTTTTAAAGAAAGTTATATTCTCCTACAATTTCTCTTTTCCCGTCAGTGGGTTTGTGTTTATTTACTTTTTAGACTAAACGACTCTGCTACCTAACTTCCCCTTAAAAGAGAGATTGGCAGAGTTGTCTGTCCAGTCAGATTGTAGGTATTCTCGGTTTTACTTTCCTTGGTGGCGGTCTACATTTCCTTTGCTCACTTGTATATGGAGTGAATAAGTAGCCACAGGTAGTATACCGGGGGAAGGCCTGTGTTCTTGTTAAATAGCCCCAAACTGGTGGCCCACAGCTTTGTAGTCCCTGCTTGCAAGGGACTGTGGGAAACAACACAAGAAATATTTGGTAATAGCTAACTTTTTCTCACCAAGAGTCCTTACCATAGAACAATCTAAACTATAGGATTTGCCTAAAACTTCACCAGTGCGAAAGGCATGGAAGAGAGAAGCGTTCTGACCAGAATGGACTCAGCACCAAGAACAGCCAGATTCAAGAGCTCCAAGGTTAATGTAGAATGTGATAAGCAAGGGAAAGCAGAAAGCGCGACTGGATTTAAGGCTTTTTTTTTCCCTTCAAGATAAACATACTCAAATAAAATAAAATACTCTGTGGACTAGAGCAAGAAGGTTCCTTTTAAGGACTTCAGCTGTTAGGGGTGGATGGAAACCACAGATAAGAATTTCAGCCTTTGACTGTAAGTGCAACAGGACAAGAAGCAGACGTAAAGTCTGGTTTATGGACCGGTAGATGAGCACAGTCTACTGAAGAAGCAGACCCCTCGAGGCATCTTCAAGTCTGGCTCTGAGGCTGCTGGACATTGGTGACGCCATTTTGCTTTCTTCACTGACTTACATGCAAATGTCTCACACAAAATGAATAACTCACATGGGATATGCCACGGGAGAGGCTAAATGCACAGAGAACAAACACAAAGGACACAAATCAGTCAGAGGAGGCAGATCAGGATTGGAAAGCTTTCAGAAAGGCTGGAATTGGTTCACTCTGTGGCTGGGTCATTTGTTCCCATAAATATATTGATTTTTCATTCTCCTTGCTTTGAACCCCTGCCTAAGTTTTCTTTCTCAAGTAGCACTAAGACTTACAAATGGTTTACATTATGCAGTGTTCTAGGCATGCTGTATACACATGTGTCTATTCTGTTGATCTTTACAATCCCATGACTAGGGTAGAGATGAGATATCTGAAGCCAAGAGATTTCCAACAATATTCTCTGAGTTTATGCAGCTAGCAAGTGATGTGACTCGGAGTGCAATACAGATATTGTGGCTCCAGACTGTGTGCTCAGCCAGCATCTTATTCCAAGGCCATAGGTCATCTCCCTCATCTCAAAGCTGGCATTTGACCAGACCAGAGGCCTCAGAGCAATAGTCGCACTTCACCCTCTGAAGTATATGAGCATATATTTGGTCATTTTCTCAAGAAAGTTGTCTAGTGCAACTTTTAGATACAATTACCAATTTGTAGAAACCAAGGACATTCAGAAACAAGCAGAAAGGCACATGTGGAAACAATCTACACATGCCAGCCAGTATGGATTTTGCCAAGACCTCAACTCAGTTTCTTCAGTAAATAAATTTCAGAGATAGAGTTAAAAAGAGAGAGGGAGGGGGAGGGGGAAGGAAGCAAAGAGGAGCAAGATGAGGATTTGACCTACAGATTAAAAGTGGCTTAAAAGATTTTTAATCATTACAACATGTGAGTGTTATTTGGAAGCCTATTTAAACAAAATATTAAAGTGTAAGCTATATTATTTATGAGACAATTATAACTTGAGCATTATCTGAATATGCAATAATTTATAGTGTTATGAATATAGCTACTGAAGCATGATGGGTGAGGTGACATGGTACCTGGATCTGTTCCAAAACTATGTGGATGGGGACAACTGAGTGGGTCAGCAATGATGTCGGATTGGTCAAGAGTTGTTAACTATTTAAACAGGGTGATGGAGATATGGTGGCTGTACTTACATAAGCTTGAAGAGTCAATATATCAAGAGCTGCACACAAGTGTAGAAGTAGAGATATGCTGAGGGTTAAAATTAGGGCAAGGAGGATATTCTAGACTTAACCAGGACTTTGCTAGCACACACACACAGTTTCTCCTAACTTTGACAAGTGTTTGGAAACCTAAGGGAAGAATTCAGAAAGAATGAAGGACATATATTGTTCTTGTTCTGTGAAGACAAGCCATGGAATTGTAAGGAGAACCTGCAGCCTACTCCATGATTTTGTCTCGAAAATATTCTCATAGCGAAAGAAAGCATAGAGCCCTTGATGACCTTGCCAATATGTCACCACCTGCTCACGGACACATGGGTTTGCTCAGGATACAAGGAAGTGTGAGGAGGAAGAAAATCACACTTGATGATCATAGGATCAGAGGCTGAAAACTACATGCTCGGTGGAAGGAAATACGAGACATTCAATTACATATCTGGAGAAAACACCCCATGAAGTCGTATTCAAAACATGGTCCTGGGACTGTTTTCTTTTGGTACCCTTAGCCCCAGAATTTATCAGCTGAGCAATTTTAGATGAGCAGCTAATGAGGATTTCAGCTGTTACAAGTTGAAAAGCATGGATTAACCATCCTAGGAGAAAAGCCTACCTATGTGATGACTATTAACTTATGTTCTACAAACTGAGTCTAAGAATGCTAAGCCCAGTGCACCTTTGCAGCTTTACTTAGCACTGAGCCACTGATGTGAAATATATAAATCTAGGAAGAGAACCCATTGAATAAAATGGGGAGTGAAGAGTGATAAGCCCTACAACAGTATCAACGTTCCAACTCAGGAGGTGGGTTCAGATGGGAGTGAAGAGGTTTTCTGTTCAGACACTGCCTACTCTGTCTAATTTTTGTTTCTTTGTTTTTAGACAGAATCTCACTGCATATCCCAGGTTAGCCTCAGATTCATCATCTTCCTGCCTCTGCAGGAGCTTTGATATTAGCCGTGTAGGGCACTACATCCAACTCCTCCTCTTGTACTTAATCATTGTAGGGTGAACATTCTCCTGAATCCAAGCTGTACCCCAATAGCTGTAATACGTATATTATTGGGTGAAGCATACCTGAAAGAAAAATTTCAAGCCAAGTTATGTTTTCTCAAATTCTAGAACTCAAGATATCCGACACAGTGCATGGCTTTCAGTTTGGTATCTTTAGATCAAACACAGCTGCAGAGGTTTAATACAGATGTATGTGAGACACAAGGCTTCAAGCTTCCTCATGCTCTATCATTAGCTCTGCAGCAACATTTTAAGAGAGCAATTTGTCCAATTTGCTAATGGCCTGAAAAGAGGGAGCAAGTCCTTAGAAATGATGAAACTTATTAAGTGAATTAGCTGACAATACTTTTGACCTTAAGTTGTTGTGGTTGTTCACTAATCAAGAACTAATTCTCTCAGCTTGCAAAGCCTAATTATTACTGTGCTTATGGTTTTCCTTTTTGACCTGAAGTACCTCTTCACAAAGCATAGAAGTTCCTTAAGGCATTGCCTCAACTGGTCTAAACAAGAGACGAGATGAGTCATAGGAACAGCCTGGCACCATCTCAATTTGTAATACTCTTTACCAAGGGCTAAATCTCAGAGAGCAAGATCCAAGGAACTTTGAGTTTTCTCCTCTCTTTTCCCATTCTTCCATCTTTCTTCCTCAATTCCTCCTCCCCTTTTGGCTTCACCTCATCCTTCCCATCATTTGCTTTTTCCTGGCTCTTTGCTTTTCAAAAAAAAAAAAAAAAGATTATTGACAAAAATTGCAGCAGGTGTCTTAGCTGACACAATTATTGTCAAGGGTGAACTCATGAATAAGGAGAAGGGGAACACAGTCAGGTTTAGCATGATCTTCAGGAAAAGTTCAATGGTGCTCTCAAAACCCATCAGGGGCAACAGCTAAAGTATCCAATGCAATCAGATGCACAGTAATTCCTAAACTCCACCTCCACAGGACCACATCTAGCCATGGCTTTCATGCCTCGACTCTAAGGTCTCCTCACAATTTGAAGATGTATGTTGAAGCTTCTGTTAGCTGAAACAACTCTCTAGTCAGATTACATGAACTGTCAATCTATGTCTGGACTGGGCTAATTCCTCTTACTGGGCACAGCACTTTCCCTTTTATTCTCCTTTCTCTCCTCTTTTTCTTTGCATTCCTAACTTCTCTCTTCTTGCTCTTTTTTTCTCTCCAGCAGGATTTATCAAGCAGGCAGTTCAAATTCATTAGATTTTAAACTCAGCTTCCTAAGTGTCTGGAATCACATTCAAAAGTCACTACTTTTACCCCATGTATATTTTTCTTATCACATACTATTACAGAAATGATGGACTTCCAATTGATTTAAAAAAAAAAAAAAAAGAATGTGGCCAGGGGTAGAAGTGAACCATGAGTAATTTATATTAAGAAAATATGTGAAAAAAAAAAGAGACAAAAGATAATCTAGTAAATTGACAGGCAACAGTTGCGATAAATATAATCTAGTGGGAAAACATAGCTAAGAAATAATTCATAAATATCTACATTTGAGAAGGAAAATTTATATTTACACTTTGGTCACATCATGACACTCACAAATAAATCTATTAGTATATATTTTTCTATGTATTTCCCAGTACATGGATATTGATACATCTCTTGTCCATTCATGGTGTGTGAAAAATTCTTAAAAGCACTTATGATTTTGATAAGATCATTTGCATATGACACAAGCACACCTTCCTCCTAATTATTGTTAGGAGCTATCATAACACATAATTTCTCTCTTTCTTTCTTCCTTTCTTCCTTCCTTCCTTCCTTCCTCCCTCCCTCCCTCCCTCCCTCCCTCCCTCCCTCCCTCTCTCTCTCTCTCTCTCTCTCTCTCTCTTTCTTTCTTTCTTTCTTTCTTTCTTTCTTTCTTTCTTATTGGATATTTTCTTTATATACATTTCAAATGCTATCCCGAAAGTTCCCTATACCCTCCCTCCACCCTGCTCCCCTACCCACTCACTCCCACTTCTTGGCCATGGCATTCCCCTGTACTGGGGCATATAAAGTTTGCAATACCAAGGGGCCACTCTTCCCAGTGATGGCCGACTAGGCCATCTTCTGCTACATATGCAGCTAGAGATACAAGCTCTGGGGGTACTGCTTAGTTCGTATTGTTGTTCAACCTATAGGGTTGCAGACCCCTTCAGCTCCTTGGGTGCTTTCTCTAGCTTCTCCATTGGTGGCCCTGTGTTCCATCTTATAGATGACAGTGAGCATCCACTTCTGTATTTGCCTGGCACTGGTATAGCCTCAGAAGAGACAGCTATGTCAGTGTACTTTCAGTAAAATCTTGCTGGCATATGCAATAGTGTCTGCATTTGGTGGCTGATTATGGGATGGATCCCCTGGTGGAGTATTCTCTGGATAATCCATCCTTTCCTCTTAGCTCCAAACTTTGTCTCTGTAACTCCTTTCATGGGTATTTTGTTCCCTATTTTAGGGAAGAATGAAGTATCCACCCCTTGGTCTTCCCTCTTCTTGATTTTCTTGTTTTGCAAATTGTGTCTTGGGTATTCTATGTTTCTGGGCTAATATGCACTTATCAGTGAGTGCATATCTAATGACTTCTTTTATGATTGGGTTACCTCACTAAGGATGATATCCTCCAGATACATCCATTTGCCCAAGAATTTCATAAATCCATTGTTTTTAATAGCTGAGTAGTACTCCATTGTGTAAATGTACCACATTTTCTGTATCCATTCTGCTGAGGAACATTTGGGTTCTTTCAGCTTCTGGCTATTATAAATTAGTCTGCTATGAACATAGTGGAGCATGTGTTCTTATTACCAGTTGGAACTTCCTCTGGGTATATTCCCAGGAGAGGTATTCCTGGATCTTCCGGTAGTATTATGTCCAATTTTCTGAGGAACCTCCAGACTGAATTCCAGAGTGGTTGTACAAGCTTGCAATCCCACCAACAATGGAGGAGTGTTCCTCTTTCTCCACATCCTTGCCAGCATCTGCTGTCACCTGAATTTTTGATCTTAGCCATTTTTGACTGGTGTGAGGTGGAATCTCAGGGTTGTTTTGATTTGCATTTCCCTGATGATTAAGGATGTTGAACTTTTTTCAGGTGCTTCTCGGCCCTTCGGCATTCCTCAGTTGAGAATTCTTTGTTACTTCTGAACCCCATTTTTTAATGGGGTCATTTGAATTTCTGGAGTCCAGCTTCTTGAGCTTTTTGTATATATTGGATATGAGTCCCCTATCAGATTTAGGATTGGTAAAAATCCTTTCCCAATCTGTTGGTGACCTTTTTGTCTTATTGACAGTGTCTTTTGCCTTACAGAAGCTTTGCAATTTTATGAGGTCCCATTTGTCAATTCTTGACCATACAGTACAAGCCATTGCTGTTCTGTTTAGGAATTTTTCCCCTGTGCCCATATCTTAGAGGCTTTTCCCCACTTTCTCCTCTATTAATTTCAGTGTCTCTGGTTTTATGTGGAGGTCCTAGATCCACTTAGACTTGAGCTTTGTACAAGGAGATAAGAATGGATCAATTTGCGTTCTTCTCCATGATAACTGCCAGTTGTGCCAGCACCATTTGTTGAAAATGCTGTCTTTTTTTCACTGGATGGTTTTAGCTCCCTTGTCAAAGATCAAGTGACCATAGGTGTGTGTGGATTCATTTCTGGGGCTTCAATTCTATTCCATTGATCTACCTGTTTGTCATTGTACCAGTACCATGCAGTTTTTATCACAATTGCTCTGTAGTACAGCTTAATGTCAAGCATGGTGATTCCACAGAGTTCTTTTATTGTTGAGAAGAGTTTTTGTTATCCTAGGTTTTGTATTTTTCCAGATGAATTTGCAAATTGCTCTTTCTATCTCAGTGAAGAATTGAGTTGGGATTTTGATGGGGATTGCATTAAATCTGTAGATTGCTTTAGGCAGGATGGGCATTTTTACTATAATAATCCTGCCAATCCATGAGCATGGGAGATCTTTCCATCTTCTGAATCTTCTTCAATTTCTTTCCAGAGATTTGAAGTTCTTATACAGATCTTTCACTTCCTTAATTAGAGTCACACCAAGGTATTTTATATTATTTGTGGCTATTGTGAAGGGTGTTTTCTTAATTTCTTTCTCAGTCCATTTATCCTTTGTGTAGAAAAACGTCATTAATTTATTTGAGTTAATTTTATATCCAGCTACTGCACTGAAGCTGTTTAACAGGTTTAGGAGTTCTCTGGTGGAATTTTTGGGGTCACTTATATATACTATCATATCATCTTTAAATAGTGATATTTTGACTTCTTCCTTTCCAATGTGTATCCCCTTGATGTCCTTTTGTTTTTGAATTGCTTTGGCTAGAACTTCAAGAACTATATTGAATAGGTAGGGAGAAAGTGAGCATCCTTGTCTAGTCTCTGATTTCAGTGGGATTGCTTCCAGTTTCTCTCCATTTTGTTTGATGTTGGCTACTGGTTTGCTGTAGATTGCTTTTATTATGTTTAGGTATGGGCCTTGAATTCCTGATCTTTCCAAAACTTTTATCATGAAGGGGTGTTGGATTTTGTCAAATGCTTTCTTAGTATCTAATGAGATGATCTCTAGTTTCTTTTTGGAGGCACTCAGAGCTATGAGTTTTCCTCTTAGGATTGCCTTCATTTTGTCCCATAAATTTGGGTACGTTGTGGCTTCATTTTCATTAAATTCTAAAAAGTCTTTAATTTCTTTCTTTACTTCATCCTGACCAAGGAATCATTGAGTAGAGTGTTGTTCAGTTTCCATGTGAATGTTGGCTTTCTATTATTTATGTTGTTATTGTAGATCAGCCTTAGTCCACGGTGATCAGATAGGGTGAATGGGACAATTTCAATATTTTTGTATCTTTTAAGGCCTGTTTTGTGACTAATTATACGGTCAATTTTGGAGGAGGTACCATGTGGTGCTGAGAAGAAAGTATATCCTTTCGTTTTAGGATAAAATGTTCTTTAGATATTAATTAAATCCACTTGTTTCATAACTTCTGTTAGTGTCCATGTGTCTCTGTTTAGTTTCTGTTTCCAGGATCTGTCCATTGGTGAGAGTCAGGTGTTGAAGTCTCCCACTCTTGTGTGAGGTGCAATGTGTGCTTTGAGCTTTACTAAAGTTTTTTTTTAATGATTCTGGCTGCCCTTGTATCTGGAGCATATTCAGAATTGAGAGTTCATTTTGGTAGATTTTAGCTTTGATGAGTATGAAGTGCCCCTCCTTGTCTTTTTTGATAACTTTGGGTTGCAAGTCAATTTTATTTGATATTAGAATGTCTACCCCAGCTTGTTTCTTTGGACCATTTGCTTGGAAAATTGTTGTCCAGCCTTTCACTCTGAGGTAGTGTCTGTCCTTTTCCCTGAGGTGGGTTTCCTGTAAGTAGCAAAATGTTGGGTCCTGTTTGTGTAGCCAGTCTATTAGTCTATATCTTTTTTTTATTGGGGAACTGATTCCATTGATGTTAAGAGAAATTAAAGAAAAGTAATTGTTGTTTCCTGCTATTTTTGTTGTTAAAGTTGGGATTCTGTTCTTGCGGCTGTCTTCTTTTAGGTTTGTTGAAGGATTACTTTCCTGCTTTTTCTAGGGTGCCATTTCCCTCCTTGTGTTGGTGTTTTCCCTTTATTATCCTTTGAAGGGCTGGATTTGTGGAAAGATATTGTGTGAATTTGGTTTTATCCTGGAATACTTTGGTTTCTCCATCTATGGTAATTGAGAGTTTTTCTGGGTATAGTAGGCAGGGCTGGCATTTGTGTTCTCTTAGGGTCTGCATAACATCTGTCCACGTTCTTCTGGCTTTCATAGTCTCTGGTGAGAAGTCTGGTGTAATTCTAATACGCCTGCCTTTATATGTTACTTGACCTTTTCCCCTTACTGCTTTTAATATTCTATCTTTATTCAGTGCATTTGTTGTTCTGATTATTATGTGTTGGGAGGAATTTCTTTTCTGGTCCAGTCTATTTGGAGTTCTATAGGTGTCTTTTATGTTTATGGGCATCTCTTTCTTTAGGAATGGGAAGTATTCTTCTATAATTTCGTTGAAGATATTTGCTGGCCTTTTAAGTTGAAATTCTTCATTCTCGTCTACTCCTATTATCCAAAGGTTTGGTCTTCTCATTGTGTCCTGGATTTCCTGGATGTTTTGAGTTAGAATCTTTTTGCATTTTGTATTTTCTTTGATTGTTGTGCCCATGTTCTCTATGGATTCTTCTGCACCTGAGATTCTCTCTTCCATTGCTTGTATTCTGTTGCTGATGCTCATATCCATGGTTCCAGATTTCTTTCCTAGGGTTCCTATCTCCAGCACTGTCTCACTTTGGGTTTTCTTTATTGTTTCTACTTCCCTTTTTATGTCTTGGATGATTTTTTTCAATTCCATCACCTGTTTGGTTGTGTTTTTCTGTATTTCTTTTAAGGACTTCTACCTGTTTAGCAGTGTTCTTCTGTATTATTTTTAAGTGAGTTATTCAAGTCCTTCTTGATGTCCTCTACCAGAATCATGAGATATGCTTTTAAATCCGAGTCTTGCTTTTCGGGTGTGTTGGGGTATCCAGTATTTGCTGAGGTGGGAGTGCTGGGTTCTGATGATGGTGAGTGGTCTTGGTTTCTGTTAGTAAGATTCTTACGTTTGCCTTTCTCCATCTGGTAATCTCTGAAGCTAGTTGTTATAGTTGTCTCTAGTTGGAGCTTCTTCCTCCTGTGATTCTGTTATTCTTTGTCAGTAGACCTGGGAGTGTAGCTCTCTCCTGAGTTTCAGTGGTCAGAGTACTCTCTGCAGGCAAGCTAGCCTCTTTCATGGAAGGTGCACAGATATCTGGCATTCGGACCTGCCCCCTGGCTGAAGATGAAGGCCTGAATCAGGGCCTGTCCCAGAAGCTGTGTAGCTTCGATAATCTGCACTCTCACTTGCACAGACTAGTCTGTGAGGGATCTGGGACCCAAGATGTCTCCCCCAGTTGCTCTGGCAGAGCCCTCCTGGGTGGACACCTATCCTCTGGCGGGGAAGGAGCCTGGATGTCTGGAGTCTGAAACAGGGTCTGTCCCAGAAACTGTGTAGCTTCTGTAGTCTGCACTCTCACCTGCGCAGACTAGTCTCTGAGGGATCCGGGACCCCAATAATTTCTTTCTTGATGGTCTATAAAAGCAACAACTACCACCAACCAATCTATTTGCCCCAAAGGAGAGGCTTGAGAAATATTCATCTGAGCATTCATTAGAGCCTCCTTTCTCAGCTGCAATGAGGGATGACCCCAGAAGACTTTAACATTACTTTCTTCCCTCCAAGACCTCAAGGTAAGTCTCTGAAATGATTTGCATATGCTAATTATGTAAGGCCAATACAAGTGATGACTAAACAACCAGCTCAACTTCAGCTCAAACAGTCTAGGCTCTTTGCTAATGGTAATATGCTTTGTCTTGGCAAATGGGAGTGTGGGACAATAGATTTAGTGTGTTTGTGTGCAAAAAAACTGTCAAGTTGGCATGAACATATGAAAGTAGTCCTTAGCCAGCAAGGTGGCTCAGTAGATAAAGGTGCTTGCTGCCAAACCTGAGGATCTGAGCTTATTCCCCAGAACCCACAGGATGGAAGGAGAGAACTCAGTCCAAGTTGTCCTCTGATCTCACATGTATTGCATGGTATGCATGTGCCCAAGTAAACATCCACAAAATCAGTTAATCAATGCTTTAAAACAATTTTAAAAAACAATCTTTTAAAAATATCTCTTTATCTTTAGTTGTATATGCATTAACAGACCCTAAAATAGTCCTTTATTTGCTGCTGGTTCAGTGAGTAATGAACAGACAATGCATGATCTTTCTAATGGTATATTAGATCTTCCCACAAAAGTCATCTATCCATGGACACTAGCATTCCACTAGGAATCCTAAGTGTGAGCCTGAAACTATGTATCATATCTATTCAGACAAAAACATATTTAAAATAAGTTCTAGGCATAGAAACCATCTTTTTTATAAAGTGGAGAACTGAACTGTTGTTTAGGTAGAGAGTAATTTTAAAGAATTGCTTAACAGCCAACATTTTAAAAGATTATTTTCAAAACAGCAGTTTTTGTGTAAATATGGTATACCATATTCCTTTTCTATTTTAAAACAAGCTGGCTTTAATCTAAGAAAAAGGTTTCTTTCATCACAAAATCTCACCTGGCCTCCCACCTGTGCTGACATACTTGGCAGCAAAGACTGTTTTCTGACTACAGAATAACAGAAACCAGAAAACGCCCCATCACTCATGAGCTGGAAGGCTTAGCCCTAGGAAAACACCATTTTCACCTTTATCACAAATAACGGCATCGCTGCACGATTCTATAAACTGTTATTGTTAGCAGAAGTTCTGATTTCCCACTGCACATTCCTTTCATTACTTTGCTTGGTGGGATCTAAACTATTTCTGAAACTATTAGTTGATGCCTCCACCCTTTAAATAATTGCAGACTTATCTGAGTCTGAAGGTAATTTTTGCTCATTGTATGCCAAAATCTTTATCCAGGGAACAGAGTGTTTATTATGTCTTGAATTTGAACCCACATGAGATGTATATTTTCAGTTTTCTTAGGGATACTCTTAAGTTGTGATAGCAAAATAATCCCTAAAGTAATAACATTTAGCTATTTTAAACATGTTATTCCAAAGATTTTGTTTTTGTCTGAATCAGGAGAAAGTAGAAAACAGAATTACAGATAGCGTTTGTAGCCATTCCTTCACAATGCATCATTAACTAATAGTTTTTAAGAGTAAGTCTTCTACATATGTAAGCACAGCCTTTTATCCTATAGAATCAGAGATCTGCTAATGGTACCTCCATTGGATTTTGTTCTAGTTATTTATCTAAATAGAAAGCTAGCAGCTTCCTACAGAAAATGTCCTTTAGCCTCTTCCCATTCTTTGCAAAAACTAGCAGAGAACATACCCCAGTCAGTTTTTAGTGGCGTGCATTAAGCACAGTCCTTCACTGATCTGTATCATTTGTATCTAGTTTAACTTGAATAATAAACAGTTCTTTTTTTATATATTTCCCCTTTGATTCCTATTTTATTATATGGACATTCTTCCATTCCTTAATATTAGACACCATTTCTTTTCCTATTCAGCATCTACTATTTTGATCTTCTGGTCTCATAATACACATCAGTCCATTCCGTAATCATTTTAATACCATCTAAAAATATAAAGAAAACAACCAACAGGCTTCACAGTGAGTCTACAAATGCAGGACTAAAATTGACTCCCTTTCACCCATTCTAGATTCTTAGTCTATTATTTATTGTTATTATTATTATTATTATTATTACTTCAAATATAGAGCTGGAGAGATTGCTCAGTGGGTAAAGTGCTTGTCATTCAAGCATGAGACCCTCTTTTAGATCTGTAGCACCTAGGATATAAAGAAAGCTAAGCATGGCTGTGGATATCAGAAACTCCAATGAGGAGCATCCTAGAGATATGCAGACCAAATGCTTTATCTGAAACAGTTTGGCTTTGGGTTCAGTGAGAAACTTTGTCTTAAAAAAAAAAAAAAAAAAGGAAGGAATGGGGGAGGGAAAGGGGAGGGAAAGGAAGGAAAGGGGAGGGAAGGGAAGGGAAAGGAGAGGGGAGGGGAAGGGGAGGGCAAAAGAGGGGAGGAAAAAAGGGAGAAAGGGGAAAAAAGGGAGGAAGGGGAAAAAGGGGAAGAAGGGGAAGAAGGGGAAGAAGGGGAAGAAGGAAGAAGGGGAAGAAGGAAGAAGGGGAAGGGGGAAAAGGAAAGAAGAAGGGGAAAAGGGAAAAAGAAGGGGGAAAGGGGTAGAAGAAGGGGGGAAAGGGAAGGAGGGGAAGGGAAGGGAAAAGGGAAGGGAAGGGAAAAGGGAAGGAGGGGAAGGGAAGGGAAGGGAAAAGGGAAGGGAAGGGAAGGGAAGGGAAGGGAAGGGAAGGGAAGGGAAGGGAAGGGAAGGGAAGGGAAGGGAAGGGAAGGGAAGGGAAGGGAAGGGAGAAGGGAAGGGAAGGGAAGGGAAAAGGGAAGGGAAGGGAAAAGGAAAGGGAAGGGGAAAGAGAAGGGAAGGGAAAAGGGAAGGGAAGGGAAAAGGGAAGGGAAGGGAAAAGGGAAGGGAAGGGAAGGGAAGGAAAGGGAAGGGAAAGGGAAGGGAAGGGGAGGTGAAGGGAAGGGAAGGGAATGGAGAAGAGGGGATGGGAGGGGAGGGGAGGGGAGGGGAGGGAAGGGAAGAGAAATACTCAAAGTGACATCTGTGCACACACAGGTGGGAACATCATGGCACACATGTAAATTTCTTTCAGAACCAGAATATAAAGAAAAGCAAGAAATATCTGAGCATGCCGTGGGCAAAAAGGGAGGAAGAGGAGAAAAGGAGCCTAGTGAGTTTTTTCTCTCTACCTTTCAGTCATTCTTCCATGAATCCCTTATCTACCTCACGTTCTACATTCATTCATACTTAAATGTTCCCAATCTGTTCCCTTGAACAGGCTTTCATTCCTTGCTGGCATTTACAGCTGTTCCTGGAATGCCTCATCCCTCTGCCTAGTTAGTGAAGAGCTGGCTTCATATCTTGCCCTAGTTCTAGCCTAAACTTTGAGTTGCTGGCTTCTTGAGGCTTGTAGGGAATTCTGTGAAGCCTTCAGGTAGCATTTCCCATATTCTGCCTGATAGAGCATAGGCAATAAACTGTATTTGTTCTAGAAAATAAGTGATCATGTAATACAGGTATCCTGCTATCATTTGTAACTGTTCATGTTACATGGTAGCTATCTATACATTTTATTCAAGAAGAAACTAAACCTGATAAATTGTATGCAATGGGCTAATGCCTTATTTGGATAGGATTAATTAGTTCAGTAGAATCCAGAGTCATGCATTTCTAAGATCCATGTTTGTTATTACTTTTGAAAGTAAGTTATTTAAAATTAGGTCTGTGTCACAGTTGGAGAAATGGCTCAGTGGTTAAGAACACTGACTGCTCTTCCAGAGGTCCTGAGTTCAATTCCCAGTAACCACATGGTGGCTTATGGCCATGTGTAGTGGGATCTGATTCCTTCTTCTGGTATGGCTGAGGACACCTACAGTGTGCCCCCAAGCATGAAATAAATAAAATCTTAAAATAAAATTAGGTCTGTGTCTTACCGCTTGTCCACAACTTTTATTCTATGGGAATGTAGTGAATATTCATGGAAAGATTAGATTCAAATGATTATGCCATCACCTGGAGGCTCTAAAGAGCAAGAACAATAGGCAGAAGAAGGAGAGAGATTCTGGGTTAAAATCTGTACTGATGGTATAGAAAGTGAATGACAACAGGCAGGCTAAGCCAGCATCACAGCCTTCGTGCTTGACTTTTACAAAGCCAGAGTGTCAGCTCCAGTGTTTACTTCCATGAGTACCTCTCATCTGATGAAATGTTTGGACCTAGGATTAATTGTCAGTGGATATAAGAAATTCTAAGACTTTTAACACAAAAAGGTGCTGGATTTTGTCAATGGCTTTTTAATATCTAATGAGATGATCATTTTTTTCTTTTTTTTTTCTTTCAGTTTGTTTGTACAGTGGATTACTTTGATGGATATTCATATACTGAACCATGCCTGCATCACTGGGATGAAACCTACTTGATCATGATGGATGATTTTTTGTATGTGTTCTTAGATTTGATTTTATAGTATTGTATTGAGTATTTTTGCATCAATGTTCACAAGGGAGACTGGTCTGAAATTCATTTTCTTTTTGGGGTATTTCAGTGGTTTAGGTATCAGAGTGACTGTGGCTTCATAGAATGAATTTCTCTATTTTGTGAAATACTTTGTAGAGTATTGGTATTAGTTCTTCTTTGATAGTCTGGTAGAATTCTGTGCTATAACCATCTGTCCCTGAGCTTTGTTTGGTTGCAAGACTTTTAATGACAGCTTATATTTCCTCAGGGGTAATAGGACTGTTTAGTTTGTTTACCTGATCTTGATTTAGCTTTGGTAAGTGGAATCTATCAAGAAAATTGTCCATTTCATTTAGGTTTTACAATTTTGTGGAGTACAGGCTTTTGAAATAAGACCTAAAATCAGGGGTAAAGGGAACATACTTAGACACAATAAAGCCAATATATAGCAAGCCAAGGGCCAATATCAAATTAAATGGAGAGAAACGTAAAGCAATCCCATTTAAAATAAGGGACAAGACCAGCCTGTCCACCCCTTCCCTAACTCTTCCATATAGTTCTTGAAGTTCTAGCTAGAGCAATAAGACAACTAAAGGAGATCAGCGGAATATAAATTGGGAAGGAAGAAGTCAAAGAATCTCTTTTTGCAGATGATATGATGGTATACATAAATGATCCCAAAAAAATCTACCAGAGAACTCCTACAGCTGATCAATACCTTCACCAAAGTGGCTAGATACAAAATTAACTTAAAAAATCAGTAGTCCCCTTTATACAAATGAAAAAAGGGCTAAGCAAGGAATCATGGAAATAACACCCTTTAAAATAGTCATAAATAATACAAAATACCTTGGTATAACTCTAACCAAGTGGAAAATCTGTATGACAAGAACTTAATGTCTCTAGAGAAAGAAATTGAAGAAGATATCTGATCATGGAAAGATCTTTCATGCTCATGGATCATTAGGATTAACAAAGTAAAAATAGTGCTTTTACCAAAAGTAATCTACAGATACAATTTAATTTCAATTAAAATTCCAACACAATCTTTATAGACCTTGAGAGAACAATTCTCAACTTGATGTGGAAAAAAAAAAAAAAAGAAACCCAGTATACAAAAAAAAAAAAAAAAAAATCTGTACAATAAAAAACTTCTGGATGTATCACCAGCCCTGATAGAACAGAAAGGTTGATCAAGGGAATAGAATCTAAGACCCTGAAATAAATCACCTATGAACCCAATTTTTGACAAAGAAGGCAAAACTATAAAAAGGGGAAAAAAAAAAACATCTTCAACAAATACTACCATCCTAGCTGGATGTCTGCATGTAAAACAATGCAAATAGATCCATATTTATCTCCCTGCACACAACTTAAGTCCAAGTGGATCAAGGACCTCAACATAAAACTGGATACACTAAGTCTAATAGAAGAAAAAATAGGGAGTAGCCTTGAACACATTGGTACAGGAGAAAACTTCCTGAACAAAATACCAGTAGCTCAGACTCTAAATTCAATAATAGATAATTGGAACTTCATGAAACTGAAAAGTTTCTGTAAGGCAAAGGACACTGTCAATTGGTCAAAAATTGAAGCCTACAGATTAGGAAAAAGATCTTCACCAACCCTACATCTGACAGATGGCTAATATCCAAAATTTATAAAGAACTCAAGAAGTTAGATATCAACAAACCAAATATCCCAATTAAAAATGGGGTAGAGGGCTAAACAGAGAATTCTCAACAGAGGAGCCTTGAATGGCTAAGAAGCACTTAAAGAAATGTTCAACAAGTACATATCCTGTGAGTTCTTTTGTGACTGAGTTATCTCACTCAGGATGATGCCCTCCAGGTCCATCCATTTGCCTAGAAATTTCATAAATTCATTCTTTTTAATAGCTGAGTAGTACTCCACTGTGTAAATGTACCACATTTTCTGTATCCACTCCTCTGTTGAGGGACATCTGGGTTCTTTCCACCTTCTGGCTATTATAAATAAGGCTGCTATGAACATAGTGGAGCATGTGTCCTTTTTACCAGTTGGAACATCTGGATATATGCCCAGGAGAGGTATAGCGGGATCCTCTGGTAGTACTATGTCCAATTTTCTGAGGAACTGCCAGACTGATTTCCAGAGTGGTTGTACAAGCTTGCAATCCCACCAACAATGAAGACGTGTTCCTCTTTCTCCACATCCTCGCCAGCATCCTCTGTCACCTGAATTTTTGATCTTAGCCATTTTGACTGGTGTGAGGTGGAATCTCAGGGTTGTTTTGATTTGCATTTCTCTGATGACTAAGGATGTTGAACATTTTTTTTCAGGTGCTTCTCAGCCCTTCAGTATTCCTCAGGAGAGAATTCTTTTTTAGCTCTGAGCCCCATTTTTAATGAGGTTATTTGATTTTCTGGAGTCCACCTTCTTGAGTTCTTTATATATATATTGGATATTATGATATGTACTCACTGATAAGTGGATATTAGCCCAGAAACTTAGAATACCCAAGATACAAGCTACAAGTTGGAAAACAAATGAAACTCAAGAAGAACGAAGACCAAAGTGTCGACACTTTGCCCCTTCTTAGAACTGGGAACAAAACACCCATGGAAGGAGTTACCGAGACAAAGTTTGGAGCTGATACGAAAGGATGGACCATCTAGAGACTGCCACACCCAGGATACATCCCATAATCAGCCTCCAAACGCTGACACTATTGCATATGCCAGCAAGATTTTGCTGAAAGGACCCTGATATAGCTGTTGCTTGTGAGGCTATGCCAGTGCTTGGCAAACACAGAAGTGGATGCTCACAGTCAGTTATTGGATGGAACACAGGGCCCCCAATGGAGGAGCTAGAGAAAGTACCCAAGGAGCTAATGGGATCTGGAACCCTATAGGTGGAACAACAATATGAACTAACCAGTACCCCCAGAGCTCGTGTCTCTAGCTGCATATGTAGCAGAAGGTGGCCTAGTTGGCCATCATTGGGAAGAGAGACCCCTTGATCTTGCAAACTTCATATGCCTCAGTACAGGAGAATGCCAGGGCCAAGAAGTGGGAGTGGGTGGGTAGGGGAGTGGGGGGGTATGGGGGACTTTTGGGATAGCATTTGAAATATAAATGAAGAAAATACCTAATTAAAAAATTTGGAAATGGTAAAAAATTAACTTAAATTAAATTAAACTAAATTAAAAATTAGCCAAAAAGAAAAAAAGAAAAGAAAAAAAAGAAATATTCAGCATCCTTAGTTATCATGGAAATGCAAACCAGAATAAACTTATGAGATCCCATCTTATCACACATCAGAATGGCTAAGATCAACTGTCAGCACAAGCTGGTGAGGAAGTGAAGCAAGGGGAACATTCTTTATTTGCTGGTGGGATTGCAAAATTTGAAAGTCAATTTGGCAGTTTCTCAGAAAACTGGGAATAGTTCTACCTCAAGACCCAGCCATACCATTCCTAGGCATATACCCAAAAGATGCCCCACTATCCCACAGGAATAGTGGGATAGCTCAGTTATCTTCATAGCAGCTTTCTTCATAATAGCCAGAAACTGAAAACAACCTAGATGTCCCTCAACTGAAGACTGAATAAAGAAAATGTGGTACACCTACACAATGGAATGCTATTCAGCTATTAAAAACAAAGACATCATGAAATTTGTAAGTAAATGTATAGAACTTGAAAAGATCATCCTGAGTGAGGTAACACAGACAAAGAACAAATATATATGGTATGTACCCACTCATAAGTGAACATTTGCCATAAAGTGCAGGATAACCATACTACAATCTACAAATCCCAAAAAACTGTGTAGTAAGGAGGGCTCAAGGAAGGATGTTTGACTCTTACTCAGAAGGGGAAACAAAATAGTCTTCAGAGGTGGACAGAGAGAGGGAACAGGGTGGGAGAGGGTGAGGAGGGGAATGGGGATTGCAGTCAGTTGTGTGGGTCAGGAAAGGGCTGAGAGTGAGAATGAAAATTGCTGGAGGACATCTGTGGGGCTATCTGGATATCTGCAATAGGGGAGGCTACAGGGAGTCTATGTAAGTGACCCTAACTTAAGATTCCCACCAACAGTGGATATAGAGACTGAATGGCCACCTCTAATAGCCAGGCAGGACTTTCAGTGGAAGTAGGGGAACATCAACCCATCCTCAAAACCTTCAACCAAAGATTTGTCTTGGCTACAGTATGTACAGGAATAAAGATGGAGCACATATTGAGTGACTGGCCACGCAATGACTGGCCCAACTTGAGACTCATCCTGTGGGAGAGAGACAACCTCTGACACTATCAATGATACTCTTCTAAGCTTGCAGACAGGAACCTAGCATAACTGTGTCCTGAGATTCATCCAGCAGCAGATGGAAACAGATACAGATAACCATATTCAAATATCAGGCAGAGCTTGGGGAGTCTTGTGGAAGAATGGGGGATAGAATTGAGAGAAATGAAGAGGTCAAGGACACCATTAGAAGACCTACAGAGTCAACATACCTCAGCTCAGAGATACTAAACCACCAACGAAAGTGCATGCAGGGGCTGGACCTAGGTTGCCCACATATTTCCAGCAATTGTGCAGCTTGGTCTTCATGTAGGCCCCTAACAATTCAGTTGGGGTAAGAGCTGTCTTTGACTCAGTTTTCTGCCACTGGATTCTTTTTCTCTACCTGGAATGCCTGGTTGGACCTCAGTGGGAAAGGTGCTTAGTCTTGTTGGCACTAGATGTCCCCTGATGGGGTGGTACCCAAGGGGGGCTTTTCTTTCTCTGAAAAGGGGTGGAGGTAATAGGGGAAGGGTTTTGTAAGGGGACTGGGAGGAAAGGAGGGAGGGAGGACTGCAACTGATATGTAATATAAATAAAAATAATAAATCATAGAAAAATAGAAGTACTAAGACAACACCAGCATTACACTTTCAGTGTCAAAAAAATTTTTTTCCAGTAAAATTTAGTGTCTTTCTTAAGGTTCCAGGTTAGACCTACTTCCAAATTAAAACCTGTACTTTCCCTCCAATAATTAATTTGTCTGATAATTGGACACAGAAAATTTATAAGGGCAAACTAGCCTCAGTGTTATAGACTATGATGGGACAGTCTTCCAGAACTGAATTTCAGCATATATATTTATGACTATTGTGCTATATAATCAGAAGATATGGAACAAGTACTGTTATCTGGTTTGTCACAATATAAGAGACAGTCTTTACTTTTTAATTGTTTTGCTGCTGTGTGTGTTTTGTTTTTATTAGTTGATGAAGAATTAGGCATCATTATAGGTTTTTCCCCTTCGAAAAAAGTGTATTTTGTTGTTTCTTTATTTTAAAAAAGATATAAAGAAAATTAATATCACAGAAAGACATTTGTCAAAGGGATTTCTACCTAGAAAGACTAGGCAGGACTCAGGGAGGGGGGTGAGGGCTGAGAATGTACTTAACTAGATCAGTATATCTATTGAGAACAAATCTGTTGGTCACTTGACATTCAACTGTTCATTTTCAGGCACAAAAATGTGTCACATACCAATTAAAGCCATTCCAGCTTTCATAAACACTAATAAAGGAGGAAGGATATTTAAATGAGATTTAGAATCCATAGCTAAACAGGAATGGGAGTTTATACAGTTGAGTATATACAACATGCTGTCAAATATTTATTTTCTGACTTTGTCCCTTTTGGAAAGTCTACTTATAAAGATGAGTGGTCATAACTAAAACCTATAGAAAAAGCAAAAATGTTTGAGCCCAGACAAACAGGTCAATAAACACCAGTAATAATCACTGTCACTCTATGGTGATTCCCAAGCAACGCTCTATACAATTGAACAACCAAAAGTCTATCTATCAATGCATGAATTATAGCTTAAATCTTTTGCAAGGGCCAGCATTGGTTAGTTCAGTACTAAAGTATTTGCTAACATGAGTAAGGCCTTGGTTCAACCTCAAGCACCACAGGCATGTAAACTTTCTTTATAGCTATTATTGCATTGCCAGAAATAGGCTTCCTTCTAAATTGCAATCGTTATATAAAACAGTTACACATGTGTTACAGTCTTCAGTTTTCAACATTTACTGCATAAAAGAGACTTGTTTAATACACACACACACACATAGACTATAGAATATAGAATATAGATCATAGATTATAGATTTATGATATATTATATATCATATACATATATATGATATATAATAAATATATAATATAATAAATATATAATATAATAAATATATAATATATAATAGAATAGGATATAGAATATAGATCATAGATCGTAGATTATAGATTTATGATATATTATATATCATATACATATTATATATAATAAATATATTATATATAATAAATATATAATATATAGTAGAATAGAATATAGAATATAGTATATAGTATATAGAATATAGAATATAGAATTTTTATTTATCAAATTTTCATGGTTATGATTAAATTGCCAAGAATTAGAGAATATATTATGAAGCATAAAACTAATTTTCAAAAGATAAGTGAGTCATAAAAGCAAAAAGAATGAGAAAGGGGACAAAAGGACTAGGAAGAAAGACAATAACAGAAATGGCCAATTACAGAACAGAAAGAAAACCAGGAGAGTGGGGAGTAAACATGGGGTGATGGCTAAAGACCCAGAATGTCAGTAATCAATAACAATATGGATACAGTGAGGAACAAATATGACCTACTATCTAGAAAAATCACATGTAGATATTAGATGTTGTGACGGATCAATGTGTTAATTTGCAATCATTTCTCAATCTGGTCTATTACGATGTTCTCTTTTCTTTGGTGTCATATTTTATTACCTCTATTTATTGAAACACTGTATAGTGACAGGTATGTATACTTTTAAATTAATAAATATAAGCTGTGTGTGGCAGCTTATACCTGCAATCTCAACATGTAGGAAGCTCAAGGCAGAAGATTGATATGATCCAGCCTGGGTCCACAGAAGGACTGGGTTCCATATCAAAGAGAGGGAAGAAAGGAAGGGTAGAAGGGAGGGAGGGAGGGAGGGAGGGAGGAGGGAAGGAAGGAAGGGAGGGAGGGAGGGACAAAAATAGGTGGGGGAAAAAGAGAGTCACTAGTGAATTAACCAAAATTTCCAGAGAAGACAGCTTTTGTTTGTTTAAATATGCTCATCAAGAATCAGGTTAAAATTAACATGATGAATTACCAGTGAGTTATCACATGTAAAAAACACTTTAAGGTGAATACTCACAATGCTAAAATATAAAATAAAATGTTGCAAAGTCGCATTTTGAGTATATGACATGATGCCACAAGCATAAAACTCTACAGATGACCTCAACAGATCCCAGAAAAAAATTATAGAAATAATTAATAAAAATTTTTAAATACTATACAAAACTACCTTCTAGTAAGGTGTATATAAAACAGATGCAAGTTTTGTATTTAAAGATTGATATGATGTTTAAGATATCTTGCCAAATATGTACAAATTTTCCCTAACTCTCAAATCTAAAATCTGAACCACTTCTGGTCTTAATTACTTCAGATAGAGGATACTCAACCAGTGTGAAGAATGAAGATAGGAATGTATCACGTGATTGGGTAAGATTATGGCTCATCATAAAGAATTACTTTAATTCATTAAAGTGAATACAAATGAAAAGTTTAAGTGTTCAATAGAAGGATAAAGTCTCATTACCCAGCAAAGTCTTTTAAACAAAAACCATCACTAGAGTGCAGAAGGTTCACTGTAAGACATTTCAGAGTACACTAGCATCCTTCTCCCTACCCTGCCTCAGGTAAGCAAAGACTGTTCTCCCACCGGGCCACCCAAGAGAATGAGGAATTCAGCTCCTTGATCTGACTGTGCTTCCTGAGAACTGGAAGATCTATATCTTGCTAGGTTACAAAGTTATATGTAGTTAGTGACTCTTTTATGGCATCTCTATAGCCTTCTCCATAAAAAAAAATAAATAAATAAACTTGGCTCCAAAATTTTAAGGTCAGAGCCCAGTTTCAAAACCACAGAAGCCCAGCTCC
Source organism: Mus musculus (assembly GCF_000001635.26). NCBI lineage: Eukaryota > Metazoa > Chordata > Mammalia > Rodentia > Muridae > Mus > Mus musculus. Next base: position 3,533,367 of record NC_000081.6, read on the forward strand.
TGGTCAACTATTTGAACCCTGAATCCTAAGTCATTCTTGTAATGTCTGAGGGTACAAAGGCATCTGAGAACGTGTTTGAGGGTTTAGGTAAATGTAAATTGTGAAGGGGGGAGGCCGTGAAAAACTTAAATGATAACTCAGGAGGCAGAGGCAGGCAGATTTCTGAGTTCAAGGCCAGCCTGGTCTACAGAGTGAGTTCCAGGACAGCCAGGGCTATACAGAGAAACCCTGTCTCGAAAAACCAAAAAAAAAAAAAAAAAGTGATTTAATGTGTGTAAAAGAAATGAAAAAAAAATGCTACAGAACTCTTCCCCTCTCTATGCTGCTGTTGTATCGACGCTTCAAAGCTTTAGCATTAAACAGTGGTAATACTAACACATCTGAGATTTATCTTCCTAGTAAACTTAAACGAGATTCTTATAAGCTTCAAGAAATAAACTTGAATCCAAGTCAAATGGACTCCAGATAAGTACTGCCAATCAACAGCCTATTTCCATCTGTACCTGCCTATGCCTGAGGGTAGGATCTTTTCCACTTTCCTTGGTCATTGGACATCCCCATTTAAACTACCAAGACCATGGGCCTAAGAGGTTTTTTTTCCCCATTTTTTATTAGGTATTTAGCTCATTTACATTTCCAATGCTATAACAAAAGTCCTCCATACCCACCCCCCTCCCCTAACCACCCACTCCCCCTTTTTGGCCCTGGCGTTCCCCTGTACTGGGGGCCTAAGAGTTTCAAATGCCACCAAAGAAAAAAAATTTTCTTCCTTAATCTTACTTTCTGCCATAACCTATCTGTTCCAGCATCCTGCCAGGTCTAAGCGTTCTTTAAAAATTTGCATGCAGGACAGCTCCAAAAGCAGCAATCCAGATGATCCCACAACCTGGACAACAAGAGAAACAGCCTACTCTACCCGGACTTGGCCAACACTTCAGCTTTTTGGATACCCCTCCAACAACAGTACCCCAATATCAGCAGGAAGTAGTCATAGTGATTATGTTGCCCCTCATTCATTAATTATCAACAAAAGGCTGGGAAGTTGGGATTCAGATGCAGGACAAACAGCTGAGGTGCATATTTAACATACCAAGGTGGTTCTGGTCTACAGGTACTGCCACCACCCCCAGTCTCCACCTGTTACAGAGCCTGGCTGGCTCACCCCACCCTCTGCCCTGAACTCTCCAGGTCAGGGACTGGTTTTCCCTCCCCCAGAAGTTCTTCCCTATATGATGCAGACATTTTATTCTCTCCCTCTCTTCTTCTCTCTGCATTTGCTCTCTTGCTGTGTGTGCACCCTCTTTCTGTCTTTCTCATCCTTCTTCCTTCTGTCTCCCTGCCCCTTCCTTGTTCCTTGGAAATAGTGAACCTGCTCAAGAGTGGCTTCTCAATAAATCTGCCTTTATATACTTTAATTTGGCTTGAATTGGCCCATTTCACTGGAAGATAATAACATCAATTTTTACAGAAAATAATATTGCTTACAATTTTACAATTGTTCAATGTAGCTTAAGAAGCACAACTAAAAAAGAAGCAGTATTGTGAGTTAAGTAGGAGAGAAATCAAGATAAAAGAGTGGTTGATATAAAATATACAGAGATGTAGGTGGGCTAAATGCTAAGAAGGGCTAAATGCCCCGGAAATAGATGGAGTGAGGTGTAAGGCCTTCCTCTGGGTTCTCCTTCATAGTAGGAGAGGAAGGATAAATAGTTAACAGCAGATTTTTATTATTTATTTTTTTCTTTTGAAACAAAGGCTTACTATAGAATCCAGATTGGCTCTGTATATGTGCCTTACCCTCTAGACTGCTGGAATCTAGGGAGATTTATATTGGAGTAAACATCCTATTTCACAGGTTGGCTTAAATCAGTGGTTCTCAAACTTCAGCCATTGGTCCAGTTGCCTTCACATCATTTACAAGCTGGTTAGAAACAAAAGCTAGCAAGCAAACAAAACAAAGCAAGTTTTATGTGCCCACCTTGATCCTGATTTATTGAGTCAGAGTCTCTGGGGAGAAAGCTCCCCAAAGCTATAATACAACAAGCTTTCCATATGATTAGTTATATTAACATTTGAGAATGAGAAATCTTTTAGAACAAGAAATGACCACCTGCTGAGAGCAGAGGGCAGGTGAGGGAGTTAGGGATGGAGATTTACAGCCATTGCCAGGAGGAATGTGGGATGCCTGCACTAATACCATTTGAACTTAGCATGACTTCCTGAATTTAGAGTCTTCCTATTCTCTTGCCTCTAAGCTCTGTGGACAGTAATAATATGTCTATGAAAAACTACATTCTGTTTCTCATATGGGAGAATACCACCCAGAAGTGAAGGCTTAATTATTATTTAGAGATTCCTCATGAATATCATGCACTAATTTGGGGAAAACAGAGAAGAAGTAATTTATTGTAGGACAAATGGACAAGGAAAATAAACTAGAACAAATTTCATCAAGTCTAAAGTGAAGCTGCAACTAGCTGTGTGGCCCTGGAGAAGCTCCCCCAATTTAGATTCCCACTTCTCCTACATAAAGACAGACCCAGCTTTTATTTGTTTAAAAAGTAGAAGTAGGGAAGGAAATCAAATACACACATGAGGAGCCCCAGTGGAAAACACACTATGATGGAGTTGAGAATGGCTGCATCAGTGCTGGGAGGGTGGGGAGGAAAGAGCAATTAATTCTAATTAAAGCAAACAAGTAAATGCTTATAAAAGTACAGTAAAGCTAGAAAAGGAAGGATAAAAAAAACATTCAATAGATGGATGGCCTCAAAGAAAGAGTAAGAACGTGTACAGCCAGCCTAGGGAATGGAAATGCCTGGTGTGGATTCATGATTCTAAAACTGGGGGAATGAAGTGGTCTTTTTAGTTTTAAGGTCAAAGTTACGAGTAGGTTTCACTAGTCTGAAAATAATAGGGAAATATCACATAGTCATTTACTCTTCTTCTTTTCAATAGTTCATGAATATTAAATTTTGGGTAAGTGCCTCTTTCAGAACACTTCCTGACTGGAGTGTGATTTATGAAAGGAGTGTCCATCCCTCAGATTTTCCGTACCTCCTAACGTGGAAGATTCTAAGCATTTCTGAGGTCACTTACAGCACTTGCATGCTGCTTTGAAAAGTATTGCTTCTCTGAGGCCAGAATTTAAATTGATTCCATCATAAGAGAGAACACACTGTAATAAATTTTTTATTAATCTTTTAAAAGTGGGCCAAGATTTTATTCTCATAGTAAAATTCATATATTGAATCTCTGGCAACAAGCCCCTGGTAAGCACCCTTTTCCTGTCTTGGGTCATGTCTCAAAGGACCTGAGTGAGCAGAAAGCAGCTGTCCTCTTGAATTTAAAAGCAGTTCTGGGCTCCTCTGCACAGCAGCTTGGTTACACAGAGGAGCAGCAGGCTCTGCATTTGCAGAAGAGAAGGCAAAGAAAGCATCCATTTCATTTTGATCCAATTCATGTTTCCAGGGCTAAGCAGCAGCAGACTGATCGATCCCATCCCTGTGCCTCCTTCCCTCTTCTGGAAAATGCTTATTTCCCAGTTGCATATTCCTGATCGGGAAACCTTTGAGAGGAGGAGGCTAACCAGGCATCCTCACTGTGGCTATTGTGGTATTCTGGTAGTGGAATAGGGATTGTAGTTTTAGCTAAGGAATTGTTTGCCTAGTGTACCAGCCTTCAAGATTTAGCTCAAAGAGTATCACATTCCTGGGTTTTAAGTTTACATCTGCTGAGTCACATGTTTCTCCATGAAAATGCCCTTTCTGGTCTTTTTAAAGGATGTCTACAGCCTTAAAACTCTAAAGGAGAAATGTTCTCTCCGAGAAATACGCTTTTAGAATACATACTTTTCAACAGGATGTTGGATGGGCTGGCTTCTAACATTATTATGATCTTACTTTAGGCTCTGTACAAAGATAACAGCAAGAGAGGAGGGTCCTAAATATGAGTTAAAAGTCTGTGTCCAATTCCTCTCTCAGAACACAGCCCATATGCCACAATTTTTGATTTTCTAGGCCAGTGCAGACTCCTTTCTTTGACACCTTGTTTACAAATGCCAGTATTTGATATCTAAGAATTGAGCTCTAACTTGATGTGGCTGCCAGTGTGGGAGGATACTGGGGGGCGGGGGGGGGGGTGTGAAGCACCCGCTCAGAGGAGAGAGGAGGGAGTAGGTAAGGGTTGTAGAGGGGGTGATGTGGAGGGGGGCAGTGAGTGGGATATAAAGTGAGTGAGTAAAATTAATTAACTAATTAATTATTTAATAATGAGAATAATTGAGCTCTAAGTGGATAGATCACACACACAAACACATCCCTATACTTTTTTTTTAATTTTTTTATTAGATATTTCACTTTCTTCTGGAAACCTTCCTTGATGTTTCCATTTGAGTTCTAGCCTGCCAGTGCCTGCCTGGAATTTCTGCCCTGCAGACCTCAGATGGTGAACTGTAACCATTTTTTTTTAAGGTATTTATTTCATTTACATTTCTAATGCTATCCCAAAAGTCCCTCACACCCTCCCCCATCCACCTAACCTCTTTTTTTTTAATTACCTATTTTCCTCAATTACATTTCCAATGCTATGCCAAAAGTCCCCCACACCCTCCCCCCAACTCCCCTACCCACCCATTCCCATTTTTTGGCCCTGGCGTTCCCCTGTACTGGGGCATATAAAGTTTGCCTGACCAATGGGCCTCTCTTTCCATTGATGGCCAACTAGGCCATCTTTTGATACATATGCAGCTAGAGTCAAGAGCTCTGGGGTACTGGTTAGTTCATAATGTTGTTCCATCGATAGGGTTGCAGATCTCTTTAGCTCCTTGGATACTTTCTCTAGCTCCTCCATTGGGGGCCCTGTGATCCATCCAATAGTTGACCTTGAGCATCCACTTCTAACCAAACGAGGAGTTGGTTCTTTGAGAAAATCAACAAGATAGATAAACCCTTACCTAGACTCACTAGAGGGCACCGGGACAACATCCTAATTAACAAAATCAGAAATGAAAAGGGAGACATAACAACGGATCCTGAGGAAATCCAAAATACAGTCAGATCCTTCTACAAAAGGCTATACTCAACAAAACTGGAAAACCTGGACGAAATGGACAAGTTTCTGGACAAATACCAGGTACCAAAGTTAAATCAGGATCAAGTTAATGATCTAAACAGTCCCATATCCCCTAAAGAAATAGAAGCAGTCATTAATAGTCTCCCAGCCAAAAAAAGCCCAGGACCAGATGGGTTTAGTGCAGAGTTCTACCAGACCTTCAAGGAAGATCTAATCCCAGTTCTGCACAAACTATTCCACAAAATAGAAGTAGAGGGAAGTCTACCCAACTCATTCTATGAAGCCACAATTACTCTGATACCTAAACCACAGAAAGATCCAACAAAGATAGAGAACTTCAGGCCAATTTCCCTTATGAATATCGATGCAAAAATCCTCAATAACATTCTTGCTAACAGAATCCAAGAACACATTAAAGCAATCATCCATCCTGACCAAGTAGGTTTTATTCCAGGGATTCAGGGATGGTTTAATATACGAAAATCCATCAATGTAATCCATTATATAAACAAACTCAAAAACAAAAACCACATGATCATCTCGTTAGATGCTGAGAATGCATTTGGCAAAATCCAACACCCATTCATGATAAAAGTCTTGGAAAGATCAGGAATTCCAGGCCCATACCTAAACATGATAAAAGCAATCTACAGCAAACCAGTAGCCAACATCAAAGTAAATGGTGAGAAGCTGGAAGCAATCCTACTAAAATCAGGGACTAGACAAGGCTGCCCACTTTCTCCCTACCTCTTCAACATAGTACTTGAAGTCCTAGCCAGAGCAATTCGACAACAAAAGGAGATCAAGGGGATACAAATTGGAAAAGATGAAGTCAAAATATCACTTTTTGCAGATGATATGATAGTATATATAAGTGACCCTAAAAATTCCACCAGAGAACTCCTAAACCTGATAAACAGCTTCGGTGAAGTAGCTGGATATAAAATTAACTCAAACAAGTCAATGGCCTTTCTCTACACAAAGAATAAACAGGCTGAGAAAGAAATTAGGGAAACAACACACTTCTCAATAGTCACAAATAACATAAAATATCTTGGCGTGACTCTAACTAAGGAAGTCAAAGATCTGTATGATAAAAACTTCAAGTCCCTGAAGAAAGAAATTAAAGAAGATCTCAGAAGATGGAAAGATCTCCCATGCTCATGGATTGGCAGGATCAACATTGTAAAAATGGCTATCTTGCCAAAAGCATTCTACATATTCAATGCAATCCCCATCAAAATTCCAACTCAATTCTTCAACGAATTAGAAAGAGCAATCTGCAAATTCATCTGGAATAACAAAAAACCTAGGATAGCAAAAGCTCTTCTCAAGGATAAAAGAACCTCTGGTGGAATCACCATTCCTGACCTAAAGCTTTACTACAGAGCAATTGTGATAAAAACTGCATGGTACTGGTATAGTGACAGATAAGTAGACCAATGGAATAGAATTGAAGACCCAGAAATGAACCCACACACCTATGGTCACTTGATCTTCGACAAGGGAGCTAAAACCATCCAGTGGAAGAAAGACAGCATTTTCAACAAATGGTGCTAGCACAACTGGTGGTTATCATGTAGAAGAATACGAATTGATCCATTCTTATCTCCTTGTACTAAGGTCAAATCTAAGTGGATCAAGGAACTTCACATAAAACCAGAGACACTGAAACTTATGGAGGAGAAAGTGGGGAAAAGTCTCAAAGATATGGGCACAGGGAAAAAATTCCTGTATAGAACAGCAATGGCTTGAGCTGTAAGATCAAGGATTGACAAATGGGACCTCATGAAACTGCAAAGCTTCTGCAAGGCAACAGTCAATAAGACAAAAGGACCACCAACATATTGGGAAAGGATCTTTACCACTCTAACCTCTTAAGACAAATAAACCCTTTCCTCCGCAAGTTGCCTTTAGTCATAGGGCGTTATTATAATAGAAACCTAAGACATAGTCCAGCATTGGGAATCCAAGGCAGAAACTCAAGCAGATCAATGGGCTGAAGGCAGAAACTAATGTAGAGACCATGGGCAAAAGGTGTTACTACTTAGTTCCACATGGCCTGCTCAGCCTGCTTTTTTTTACTTTCTTTCTTTCTTTCTTTCTTTCTTTCTTTCTTTCTTCCTTCCTTCCTTCCTTCCTTCCTTCTTTCTTTTCTTTTCTTTTCTTTTCTTTTCTTTTTTTTTTTTTTTTTTGAGACAGGGTTTCTCTGTGTAGTCCTGGCTGTCCTGGAACTCACTCTATAGACCAGGCTGCCCATGAACTCAGAAATCTGCCTGCTTCTGCTTCCCAAGTGCTGGGATTAAAGGTGTGCTCCACCACCACCGGGCTCAGCCTACTTTCTTATACAGCCCAAGACTACCTGCTCAGTGGTGGGAGCACCCACCATAGGGTGAGCCCTTCTACATCAATCAAGAAAATATGTCCACAGACTTGCCACAGGACAATCTGATGGAAGTAAATCCTCAATTGAAGTCCCTTGTTCTCAGATGACAAGTTTGTATCATGCTGGCAAAAAAAAAAAAAAAAACACAAAAAACAAAAACAAACAAACAAAACCAAAACCAAAAACCCTAACTCACTTTAACAGAGATGACTTAGTTTCTCAAAAGAGATATAATTAAAATCACTGACAAGAGAACAAATATTAGAGAAACTGATTCAGTTGGTTCATGAAATATTCTATCTAAAACCACAAGTTTCACTCCAGGGGACTATCCATATGTCTAGGCATCTTTTTGAATGCATACCATATTCACAGACTGTGCATCCTTAAAATGCTCCCCTTTGTTATGGGCACAGTGATCAGAACACACTTCTTTCCTAAGGCCTTCACATCTTGTTTTCTCATTCAAATGGGTTCTTTCATTGAGCTCCTAGCCTCAGGTCAGCGAGATATGCAGATATACTTTACTCAGAAATAGTTTGCCAGACATCTCTGCCTGCTTCTATAGTATACTCTCTTATCTTCAGTTTTAGTTCCTGGCAGTTAATCAGCAGTCCAAATATGTTAAATGGAAAATTCTAGAAACAAACAAAAATCATAGTTTTAAACTGTACCATTTTGAAAATATGGAAATCTCATGCCGTAGTGATGTGGCCTAGGTCCAGCTACCTACACAGTACACAATGACTTAGGAGGTTTTCAGCTAACACATCAATTGTTGCAATATCCAAGTGCTGTGTTTAACTAAACCTTATTTCATTAATCTGGCCCTCCAAAGCATAAAAACAGTAGCAATTTGAGATGATCTAAAGTGCTTTCATTAAGGATGGAGATGAAGATTCTCCAGGAAAGGAAAGGAAAGGACAGGAAAGGACAGGAGAGGAGAGGAGAGGGGAGGGGAGGGGAGGGGAGGGGAGGGGAGGGGAGGGGAGGGGAGGGGAGGGGAGGGGAGGAGAGGAGAGAGGAAAGGAAAAGGAAAAGGAAAAGGAAAGGGAAAAGGAAAGGGAAAGGGAAAGAGGGAAAGGGAAAGAGGGAAAGGGAAAGAGGGAAAGGGAAAGAGGGAAAGGGAAAGAGGGAAAGGGAAAGAGGGAAAGGGAGGAGAGGAGAGAGGAAAGGAAAAGGAAAAGGAAAAGGAAAGGGAAAAGGAAAGGGAAAGGGAAAGAGGGAAAGGGAAAGAGGGAAAGGGAAAGAGGGAAAGGGAAAGAGGGAAAGGGAAAGAGGGAAAGGGAAAGAGGGAAAGGGAAAGAGGGAAAGGGAAAGGAAAAGGAAAAGGAAAAGGAAAAAAAGGAAAAGGAAAAAAAGGAAAAGGAAAAAAAGGAAAAGGAAAGGAAAGGAAAGGAAAGGAAAGGAAAGGAAAGGGAAAAGGAAAAGGAAAAGGAAAAGGAAAAGGAAAAGAAGGAAAAGGAAAAGAAGGAAAAGGAAAAGAAGGAAAAGGAAAAGAAGGAAAAGGAAAAGGAAAAGATATCATATTCCAAGATTGCAAAGATTTGTTAAGAACAAATCTTCTATGAAATCATGAAGAAAAATAAATTTGTGTTGCTTGTTTGTACTGTTGCATATAAAACTGCAAATTCTGCACAACTCTCATATATCTAAAGGTTCAAAGTAAGATGTAAAGAGACATTAAATTACAAGTTCTTCAGGCACCCACTGGGGGGAGGTTCTTACAACCTAACTTCTGTAGATTAAAAAAAAAAAGCTAATTATTTTCAGTACCTCTCACATAGAGTAACTTTGAAAAGCCCATTCTGGACTACATAGCAGTAATCAGTTTGCCTGAAAACAGCTATAGTCCATTGCCAAGCAGAAGCAGTCAGAAGAGGGGTCATCTCCCAAGCATGTTGGAAACCAACTGTTTCAATGGAAAGCTCTCGAATTCACTTAGCAGAGCTTTGGAGCTTCATTTGAGCATAAGGATTAATTAAGTTTCATGCTATGCATGGCACCATTTACCACCATGAATGTTCTCAATTAGGATAAGTTTTGATCATCCCCCTACCATAGTCAACAAAGACCTAGAATGAAATTTCTCTCTCCAGATTATACCATCTTTGAGCCACTCATTTGTTTCCCATGTAGAAACAGCTACCATCTTTCTTAGACCACAGCTTACTCAACAAAAATTATTTTATAAAAGTGTTGCACTTGTTCTTTAGTTGTTGTGTGACTTTTAAGAATGTCTGGGGTAATCAAAGTGACAGGGTCATACCACAAGGACACTTAGAGGTGACATGCCTATATCACCCACCTAGAAGTTGGACTCTCATCTCTAAGTACATAAGCTTGTTCTAATGACATTAAATGAACATCTATATACAAAAAGCTCTGTCCTTTACATGGCAGGCTGATTCTTTGGGAAGTGACCCTGTATTTAACAACTCTTCTGTCTATTTGCTCACTTATAGGTCTTAGTCTTCCAACCACCCACCTTCCATCATTAGCTAGGTTAATAGCCTCAAGCTAAGGTCTAACTGTAATTATTCGCACTATATTATTTTACACAACAGTATTCATAAAATCCACAACTGAATTAACTTTGGGGGACAGTTCTCGCAGATGTTTGGCTCAAATGAAGCCCATTATTAATTATATTTAAAATCAGAACATATTATACTTTAAGCCAGGTTCTATCACAGAGCATATCACATGCTACAGAAGTAGTTAAAGCATGTTAAAATGATCATCTTCTAGTTGATGTTTAAATTTTGGAATTCCATCATAACCTACCCATGCCCATTGATTTATTTTCAGGTTGGCCATTCTAAAGTCACCAAGCATGTCGTCAGAATTTCCCTAATGTTCAAGTGTCATTTCATTATTTGTCAAATACTTCTATAGTTTAATCCTACTGCATCTTCAGTGATCTGTCACCACCTGCCACCCCTGAAGACAAATTATCTGACTCAACTTAGGTTAATATTTCTTAAGTTCCTTTTATTATTTTAACATTATCTCTAGAACATGCAAGTGCACCAAAGCTCACAGTGGGCACTAAAGAGTTAACACATTAGATAAATGAATACACGATTCCCATTCTCCCATTCTTCCATTCATAATGTCGACTGATGTTTGTTTGCTTGTTTGTTTGAGACAGTTTCTCTTTGTAGCCCTAGCTGGCCTTGAACTCACAGAGACATACCTGCCTCTGCCTCCTGAGTGCTGGGATTAGAGGCGTGCGCCATCATGCTCATGCTTCTCCATCATAGCACCATCATAGCACCATCATAGCACCATCATAGCACTCCATCATAGCACCATCATAGCACCATCATAGCACCATCATGCTCATTCTTCTCCATCATAGCACTGGGTCATGATAGATATTGTTGTCTATGCGATTAACTCTCTCTGTAAGTTCAAAACAAAAAACAAGCAAACAAACAAATTCCAAGGAACTTCCTAAGTTTCTCATGGCTCTTGTTGATCAATCTGAATAACTGTAGCATTTCATATATGATTTAAACAAAAACACTGGCGCCTGTTACTCAGCAGGCCTGTGTCCAGGCACTGAACAGCCATCAATACACTTAATCCTCAGGAGTATCAGACTGAGGCTCAGAAAGGCTCATTTATGCTGGATGGTGTGACTCACATGTGCAGGAATTCAGATGTGAATTGGGAATCTGGCTTTCATTTGCTTTCTTATCCACTGTCACACTTGCTTTCACTAGCTGTGACATCACAGTGTTTAAAGAGAAAGGAAGATTTCTGATCACACTCTAGCATAACTGAGGCTCATGTTACATGGAAACCGGTTTGATTTTCTACAGTTTTTTTTTTTTTTGGTTGATTCTCCTCCATGCCATATTTATCTTTAAAGTTACTAACCAATAAAAACCATTAAAAATACGGAGCCTTGAATGCAGAGTGGATGCAAATACCTTAAGTGAATCTTGCTTCCTTCCAATCACAACTGTCGGGAATATCTACCAGAAATGTTAAGGATCATGAGACCTAATTAACGTATTTCCAGAACAACAGTAAATCAAAAAGTGCTGTAGTAGACACCAAGAAGCCAGGAGGAGAAGAAAAGCTCATTTCCTCAGAAAAATATTTTAGTTTTCCTGAGCTTAGCCCTGATGCAACCAATGTCCGGGCAGGAAGGCACTCATTATCTTATTAGGGAGTTTTTAACAGTCTACATGGCAACCTCTACTCTCACAGACAAGGAAACTCTGAGAACTTAAATGTCTTGTTACTGGTTTCCTCTCTCCCCACACTCTTACTCTCCTGCAGATAGCGAGACTGCAGGAATTCAGTACTTCCTTGATGTCAACAGCCTGATTTACCTGTTTATGGATTCTACATCCTTAGATGCAACCACACGCAGAAAAATTTGTATCCATCTTGAATATGTCTAAAATGTTTCTTATCATTATCCCTTCAGCCACACACTATAACTATTTAAGGAGAAATTTACATTAGCTTTTGTGTAATCAATGAACTAGAGATGATTTTTAAATCATATGAGAGGATACGTGCAGGATAAATGTAAACTTCTCATGAGATTTGAGTGTCTGTGGAGTTGGGTACCCACTGGTGTTCCTTCAAACGATCAACAAGGAATGGCAACAATCTAATTGCACTTGCTGTAAAGGATCTGGATCAAGAATTTATTTTTCAAAGAACTAACATCAAGTTGCCAAAGCCTCCTCAAAGATAGGACTGAGGAGATGGCTTAGAGCAGTGGTTCCCAACCTGTGGGTCACAACCCCTTTAGGAATCGAGTGAACCTTTGACAGGGATCTCCTAAGACCACTAGAAAACAAAAATATTTACACTATGATTTATAGCAATAACAAAATCGCAGCTATTGAGTAGCAATGAAAATCATTTTATGATTGGGGGGCGGCATCACAACATGAGGAACTGCATTAAAGAATCACAGCACTAGGAAGGCTGAGAACTAACCACTTTCCCAAGACAGGAGCACCTGACTTCAAGTCCCCAACACTGACAAAAATGAAACGAAATTAAAAGTGCATAGTGTGGAAGGAAAGCAGGTTGAAAGAAAAAAATATTTACGGAGTCCAGAGTAGCATTTTTTTTCTAAGTTATATTCAGATTGAATTGAGTATTCCTTGGCTGCATCAAACAGCAGCAACAACAAAAATACAGGAACAATGGATATATCTAGGCAGAGTCCTGAGGAGCCAGCTCCTGTTTTACAGAGGATATCATTGAAAGCACCCTCTTTAAGCTAGATCCAAGATCTATGGGAATGTAGTAGTATTTAAATTCAAACTTTGGTGCTGAGAAGTCTACTCCTGAAAGGAAATGATGGAGACTAATATTAGTTATAAGATAGACGCTGTTTGTGCTTTGAATGAATAAAATCAGACCTAACAGGAAAGAAGAAGCAGGGTATGAGTATTTAACTCATGTTGTCATTGGAACCGTCCCCTGACATTCTGTGGGGAAATCTATTGAGAATACAAATAGGTTTAATATTTGGTGAGTTGAAATGTTCCTCTGAGTATTAGATGAGGAGTTCAAAAAACAGAGCAGTTAACAAGGATAAGACTTGATTCTGAATGAATAATGAATAATAATGTAGATATGAGAATATTTACATATGGACAATCCCTCCCCACTCTCACCCCCATTGGAGAGGTAAGATTATTAGGTTACTGTAGACAAGTTACCTTGTGGCATATGCATTAGTTATTCTGCTATTGTGATAGAACATAGTGAACAAGGCCACTTATAAGAGGGAGAGTTTATTTGGGCTGAATGGCTTTAGAGGGGGAGGAGTCCATCACGACAGAGAAGCACAGAAGCATGCATCAGACATGGCCTCTGGATCAGGAGGCTGGGGCTAACATCTTGAACCATAAGTACAAAGCAGGATTGAACTAGAAGTGGCTCAAGGCAAAGCCAATCCCCAGTGGCAGACTTCTTCCAGCAAGGCTGGATTCCCTAAACCTTCCCCCAGGATACTATCAACTAGGGACTGCTTAAGATTATGGGGAACATTTCTCATTCAAAGCACCATGTTGTACATTTCTAAAAGACAAAAATGAATACTTGTGTCATGGAGTAAATAAATGCCCATAGGAACTTTCTAGAGAATAAAAGTTTTTTAAAAAAGAAAGAAAAAGAAAAAAGAAAAAGAAACCAAAAACTAGGGTTGTTTCAAGTCTCTTGAGTGAGGAAAGTGAGGTCTCCTTTCAGCACCTGGGTCTGACAGCCTGGCTGTTAGAAGAATCAGAATTGAAAGAATATGGCTCAATTCTGGTCCAACGGGGGAAGTTTTCATGTGGCTCTAAGACAAGGTGCTTGAACCTGCTCTACAGAGGCAAGAGGAGTTGGTAGAAAGCAAGACAAAGAAGCAATCAGGTTCCTCCCCCATCACACACCCTCATTGCTCCTTCCTTGGATGCCTTTTCAGTATGTGCCCAGGCATCTACTGGATTTGTCTATTTGGAATGCACTAGAAGTAAAAATGTCTAAGTCTAAACCTCCTTGTCATAGGGTTGGGATAATTATGCTGTTGCTTCTCCTTCAGGAGATTTTGCACGAAAACCCCAGTGTGTGTGTGTGCTCCACCTATTCCTACAGAATTTCCCATGTGAATGGCATAAAGGACCACATGCATCCAATGGACTGTCTTCTTCTCACATCCCATTAAGTTATCATGGTATCACCAGTTGAACTCTTTCCAGCAAGGACTCAGAAAATGCAGTTTGCTAGCTGTAAGTAATAAAACAGATAACACCTGCCTGGCTTTAGTTTCTCCAAATCTCCCTTTTCACAATTAAGTATAAATACATTTTGAAATGTACATTGTCTGATATTTGCAGTTAAGCTTTAAAACTGTCCTCTAAATCACCACATTTAGTGGAAGAAGAGCCATATTTTCTTTCCAAATATACTCTTCTTGGCTTTGCGAGTTAACACCAGCCTCTGGACCCATCTGCCCTGCTTTTGTTCTTGGCTCAGATGCTCTCTGCATAACAGAGCATTGTTCACTTGATCTACCTTAAATTCAAGGAACTTTGCACTGCCCTGGGTTACCAGCGAACCTAGCATATAACAATCAGTGTTAGGAGCGGGTGTGGCGGCAGTCCCAAAGGCGCCAGGGACTGCAGCTAAGTCATATGACTTGCACCTGACTTCCTCATATAAGACACAAACATCTTGAGTGCTGGGCAGGTGTACCAGGATACAGGTGAATCCAGTCTGATGGAGATTTGCCCCTGCTGCCCTGATTAGCTGAAGCTGCGTGCCTGGTGAGGTGGCGTGGCCTGCTGTGCGTGGATGGGAACTGAGAGTATAAAAGAGTGAGAGGCCCAGGGTTCGGGGGAGATATAAACAGGGGAGAGATATAAACAAGGGAGATATAAAAACAAGGGAGATATAAAAACGAGGGCGATATATAAACAAGGGAGATATAAAAACAAGAGAGATATAAAAACAAGGGAGATATAAACAAGGGAGATATAAACAAGGGAGATATAGAGAAAGAAGAAACAGGACTGAATAAACGTGTGCAGAAGGATCCTGTAGCGGCGTCGTTCTTGCTGGCGAGTTGGGGGCGCGCTCGAGAGTTGGTGCCGAAACCCGGGAAAAGAAACATCTTCAGGCAAGAGTGAAGACCCCCTGCTACAGGGAGGATTCAGAACTGCATCACGGGGAAGGAGTGGTTAATAAAGGTTCCCGTGAAACAGACTGTTGAGAAGGATCTGGCGTGGATTCAGAACTCTTCAGCTGGGGAACGGTACTGATGAAGAGAAAGAAGAAAGATGAGGACTGAGTAAACTGCTGTTAGAAGGACTGGTGGTCGCATCGTTCTTGCTGGTCGAGAGCGGGCGCGACAATTGGTGGCCCGTACGGGGAACCGACTCCCCCACCGAGTTCAGAACTTTCAGCAGTCAGTGGTTGCCGGCAGGGTAAGTTCATGGTGAGTGAAACTTGCAACCCCAGGAGTTTGGGAAGGACCTCGGATAAAATAGAGGCAAATATAAAGTTGCCAGGAAGCAGGCTTTGGGACAAGTTAAGGTTCCTGGTTTGGGGACAAGTTAAGGAACTATGATAACCTCAGTGTAGTGATCAATAGATCCTCGCTGTGTAGTTATGTTTTTTTCTCCCGTTGACCCTTTGTGGGTAGGTCTGATAGTTTTGGTCTTGTTTGTTCTGATATATGGACTCTGTTACTGTTTGAAACTGTGTGTAGAGGCTGTCAAGACAGGTCAGAAAATCCTTATAGAGCAACAAGAAAATATGTCGGAAGAGGAGAAGGGCTTAAAAAGAAAAAGGAAAAAGAAAGGAGACACAGTGTTATCAGGTGGACAGAAAGGACAAAATAAAAGAGCTGAGGCGGAGGAGGAAGGCGAATTAGCTTCTGCTCCCCCTCCCTATGCCTCCTCGTCAGCCATCTATGGGCAGACCTTCTGTCCGGAGGTTTGGAGAGAGGATAGATTCTCCTTGCTGGGATGTCCTGTTTTCACCGACCAAGCAGGGCAAAGATAGCATGGGATAGGGATATGCTGCTTGGTTAAGGTCGCTTTGCACAACAACAAACAGGATATCCAGTGCAGGTGTTTAAGCAGGTAAATCAGATTGCCATAAGGGCACGGAAACCATTGCCTAACAGAGGGGAAGCTAGTGAAAACTTGACTCTCATATTGACTCCCCAGATGGACACACAGGTGATTGAGGTTATGGTCTCATCACCACGAGGTATTGTGTCCATCCCCCCTGGGGATCGACCAGATCAGGTGTTGACGTGGGCGAGAGGGTCTGTTTGTGTGTTTCCACAGGACCAGATGGAACCTCTTTGGGTGCCGGAGAGATTGGTGAGACGCTACAAGAATGAGGCTCCTGATCCAGTTGCCCCTGTGGATGTGGTGGATATTCCCACAAGCAAAACATGGAGCCGAGATGAGAGATCCTTTCGGTATTCCAGAAGCCGATAGCAGCTCGACATGACATTCAAATTTTTCCACGCTTTTTGATCCCTGAATTTCCCTTAAAGAGATAGCCCCGCTGGCTATCTATCCCTTGCTTCAGGGAAGATGAGTGGGGATGAGAGCCCTGGGATGTATGCTTGTTATAGTGTGTGTGTGTTTTGTGTTTGGCACATGTGTTAGGTGCAGAGTGTGCGGCCCGCACT